>NC_068989.1:67281387-67283436 GCF_001194135.2 Octopus bimaculoides | reverse complement strand
GTGTGTGTGTGTGTGGGGTATTTAAATTTTGAAATGCAGATTTTTTGCACAATCGGAATCTCTGCATTCGATAGTGTTCATGCAAAAATTAATCCCAAAGGATGGGGGGGGGGGGTCCATGATCTTCACTTCCGCCAAAAAGCATTTTTCAAGAAGAGGTGCGAAACTGCATTAGCCCCGTTCTTACCCAACTATTTTGAGTGGAATTTCGTTTCCAGGAGATTAGGGAATGTCATTTTCTGAAGACTACATTAGTGAGGCTGAAAGGGGAAATTTGACTTGTTAAATTTTAGCAAGACAAGCGACTCTGTAGAGCAATGGTTCTCAACCCTTCTGAGACATTGGTACTTCCACAATTAGCAATTCTTAATATATAATTATAAAGCCACTGACGTAAAGGCTTCCTAGTAGAATTGGTGTATGCCTGTGTTTGTATACACTGGTTTAGGAATGTGTTGAGGCATGTCAGTTTACTGGAATGGGAAAAAAATGGTAATATTTGGCTACTCGTTTGTTTAATTCCACCGTTGATAAGGTGGTGGCTAAGCATAGCCGAATTCAATGATTGAAACCAGTATAAAATGGGCAATTAGATAAAACGAAGAAATATATCATAAGTAATAGAATCCACGTGGTTCAGTCAGTTACAGATTAACCTTATTCATGTTGGACAAGATGAGGCTTCGTAGATAATGATTTTGAAGCAAAAAGAAACCGTTTTAAGTCCAACGCAATTCAGGATATACCATATCAAATATTTATCACATATCATTCGTTTAAAAAATGGACAAATTAAAAGGGAAAATGTACTTACTCTAGCAAGTTTTGGCTGAGCGGACTTATCCATGATGTGTTATGGCGATTAGCACAGGCGGAAAGAATTATGGGATCGTAACTAAATATAACGGAGGTGAATATTTTTATTAATATTTTAAATTTCAGAAACTAAATAAATTATCGCTTTAAGTTAGATTTCTAAATTGTTTCAAAATTTTATTTAACTAGTTACGTTTCATTTACATATGTTTGTCGTTATCTATTTCACCTTAACAAAATTTACTGCGAACCTACAATCAGTGTGTGTTGTTTTTGTTTTTATTCAATCATGGCTCAGCGGAGGACGGTGACACCTATCATAGCTACAATTCGGAATTGGTTCCTCGGAGTAAGTTAACTGGTGGTGTATTTTTTACAAATATCGCAAACATGTATGATGTTAGTTCATGACTATATACACATTGTTATTTATAAATATTTTATTTAGGAATCTCCTTGCCGGAGTGTGTTAATAGTGACTTTGAACGTGATCAAGGACATAGCTTGCATGTCAATCATAATTTACATTTAAAAATTATTTCGATCCTTATGTATCATTACGACGATGAACATCAAAATATTGGGTTTCCTCGCTTTTACAGATCTAAATTTAAATTGGTCTTTTAACTTCGCTTCCTCGCTTTTGCAGTACAAAAGTTAAATTGGTCTTTTAATATGGTCCTACGTGTTTAAGCTTCGATCTTTATGGTGAATACCTTAACGAAACACCACTAAATTCAATACTTTACTGTTTCACTGTTCTGTGTTTTAATTTCGCTGTGGCTCCACTTTTCACTTTAAATTGTCGTCACAGATTACTGGGTGTTTTCTCCTTTAAAATCAGTTGAAAAAGCTTTAATTGAAAAAAAAAAAAAAAAAAACTAAAACACACTTCAATTTTCACAAAAATAACAAAGCCCCACTTTCTAGGGAACTAAGAAACCCAATATGAATGTAGACTCATAAAAGCACGAATGTGTCAGATATTTACAAGTACCTTCTCTGTTGACGTTTCTAATTGTGCTTGTATTTTAATAAAGCTTCCGTGCAGCTAATGTTTTTTTGGTAAAATAATTATAATAATTTGAAGTTTTGATAATATATGCTGATCAAACTAAAGCGTTTGACCCGGTGACAAAAATTTTTTTAAAAATTAGTCTAGTTTGACCAAACACTCTAATTCGGATTCTTTTGATCTATACCACTGTTTTCTATTACTGTACATATTAGTGA
>NC_068989.1:67276519-67281172 GCF_001194135.2 Octopus bimaculoides | reverse complement strand
AGACATGCACCCAACACCAGAGCTGAAGACACCTCCGAAAAGGGGGGGCCCCGCCACGTCAAAACGGTAGAGGAGTAGGGGCCGAAACCGGACGTGGTTCCTCCTGATGATGTCTTGAGCTAACTGGATCCTATAAAGGAGCTGTTGCGGTAGCAGACCACGAAACATGGTTGAAATTCCTTCCTGCTGGTCAAACTAAAGCGTTTGACCCGGTGACAAAAATTTTTTTAAAAATTAGTCTAGTTTGACCAAACACTCTAATTCGGATTCTTTTGATCTATACCACTGTTTTCTATTACTGTACATATTAGTGAAGCTATATGTGTACATTGGATTCCTGGTTATGTTAACAATTTGGGGGAGAGGGTCTCTTGATGTTTGTACTATATTAGTTTCTCATTGTTTACTCTAAATTTACTGAAATGCCAATAAATTAATCTTTTTGATACCAACCCATCTGAGAGCACACCTGGTTCTATGATACAAAGTTCCCGTTTAAAAGTGATTTAAAATGAAAACTCTCAATCAAAATTTTGTGTTAATTTATGTCTGTTTTCCATGCTGGCATGGGTTGGATGGCGTGACAGGAACTGGTAAGGTCAGAGTCTGCAACAGGTTCCATAGTCTGTTTTGGTTTGGTTTCTACAGCTAGATGTCCATCCTAATACCAATGACTCCACAGAGTGTACTGGGTGCATTTTATGTGGCACCATCACAGGTGCTTTTTAAATTGCACCAGCATTGATACTTTTTACATGGCACCTTGGTTTTAGGATCTCATTTCTGTTGTGGTGGGTGGGTCTTCTCAAGTACAACAATATGCTACATATCTTGGTTCTCTGTCATCTTCTTTGTAAGGCTCAGTGCTTTCAGATTGGCCTTGAAAACTTCATCCCATGTTTTCCTGGGTTTCCCTCTTCCACAACTTCCCTCCGCTTAATAATGACAAAGTTATTTTTACTAAGTTCTTCATTATTTTCAAAATCAATTGAAACAAAAGTAGTGTATTTCAATGGAATATAGAAACAGAAGGATTAAACAACACTGTGTCTTACAACTGTGAGTTGCATCTGTCCTCTCAGACTATAGCTTGAGGGATTAAAGGCTGTGGAGTAAACTGATGTAGGAAATGATAAAATACACTCCCTGTGATGGTATTCTTACCTTCCCAAACTGGTCTGTTTGTGCCTCATCAGAACTGAAGCCTTTTTTCTTTGATAAATATAAGGACATTTATATCAAGAAAGACTGAAGAATATTAATATATATTTCATTTCTTTTTGATGTTGAGCTAACATTTTTCTTGGTATAAAGTTACCAGAGAAATTGGCACCAGTGTATCACTGGTACAATTAATTTGAGAAAATATAAAGCATTTGCAGCCCTAACATGATTTGAACTCAAAATTTTATTAAATTCCACGAAACATTTAGTCTGAAATTGTCATTTCTGCTAACTCACTTCCTCAATGAAAATTAACCCTTTTGATACCAACCAACCTGAGACTGCCCCTACTTCTATGATGCAAAATGTTTTAATGTAATCTAACTGAAAACCTCCTATCAAAATTTCATGTTAATTTATATTCTAAACACCAACATAATAATGACAAAGTTATTTTACTAATTTCTTTATTTAAGAGGAGAGAAGACTATGCTGGTTTGGTAGTGTAATGCATATAGATGAGGAGAGAGCTACATAAAGATGTGCCAAGCTCTAATCATGGAGGGAACCTGTGGAAGGGGTAGACCCAAGAAGCTGTAGGATGAAGTGGTGAAAAAGGATCTTCAGGTGCTGGGCCTCACTGAGGAACCAGGAGTTGTGATTTGTCGCACTTGAGAAGACATGTCAAGTTAAATAAAATCGCTGCCATCCATACATACAGGCCTGTCCTTTACAGGTGCTGCTGCCACATATAATGCAATCATGCTGTATAAGTGTGGCATGTGAAAAGCACTCGGCACACTCTGTAAAGTAGTTGGCAATAGGAAGGATATCCAGCTGTAGAAACTATGCCACAAAAGAAAATTGGGGTCCAGACTGCTCCCCAGTTGGCCAGCTCCTGTCAAACCGTCCAACCCATACCAGCATAGAAAACAGATGTCAAACGATGATGATGATACTATTTGAAATAAAGGCAGTGTATTCCAATAGAAATATGGTAATAAAAGGGTTAATGTCCAAAGTCATGGAGAATAAATTCATGTTGATAAACTAATCTATGTTTTAATACGTTTCCATTTGTTTTTGTTTCAGTTCAAGCATCAATCACCTCTTCGTTATGAAGAAGAATATGCTAAAAGGTAAAAAAGAAAATTATGAAATTAGTTATAATTTTGTTGCATGTCAAGAGTAACATTTGTAAAATGATTTCTTTAAACTTTAATAAATTGTGTTTCTCTGATTTTGCATGGGTCAGATAGAATCCATTGAGGCTAATTTTCTTTTGCTTCAAGCTTAAAATGCGACATTGCTGGCATAATTTCGTTATATCTATATTCCACAACCTACGGAAGTACCCGAAGTGAGATGTTTTGATTTTGTCGAGTTACATCGAAGGAATGCCATCATATAAGCACAGGCTTGGCCATGTGGTTAAGAAATTTACTTTGTTATATTTTTTAGAGTTTGATCCCATTCTGTTGTATTGTGGGCATAAGTTTTTGTTTTTTTTTAATGTTGACAGTAACTGTTGCCAATTAGATTTTTCACAATCTGACTCATCTATTTCTTTCTTTGGATCCTCAACTCTTGAAAGTGTTGCAGATACGCGGTTGTCTTATGTAATGTATCATAGGCATTATAAACCTGACAGCCCATATCTCGCCAGGCCTGAACACTGCCAATTTCTTCAGAAAAGAAAGAAGAATATAACCTAATACTTTACCTGCACTTTATTAACCCAGCAAATAAAGATATATTTGACCTAACTAAACTACTACTAGCAATTGGAGGATATATTTTCCCATTCTGTGCAATTATTTCCTGTTATGAATGTTGAACGTGTACTTTGCTACAATCGATTATCTCCCTTAGATTTGTCTTTCTTTCATGTTGGTTATTCTACAGGGTGTCCACAAAGTCTGGCTACATGGAGTAAATAAAATCATAGCATAAACAATAAAATATAAGAAATAATAATTTTTTAAAGTATGTGTTAATCCCTATGTGGGTACATGGAGTAAATAAAATCATAACATAAACAATTAAATATAAATAATTTCTTTAAGTATGTGTTAATCCCCATCTACCCAGACTTTGTGGACACCCTGTAGAATATCTATGATGAATGGAAATAACTCAACCCCTTTTCTGTATTATTTCATTTGTTGAAGGCACTGAAAATGGTTGCAGAAATTTATGAGATTTTTCATTATTTAATTCACTTTGTTACTGTTCTGAATTCAAATGTTGTTAGTTATCTTTGCTTTTTTTCCTTCTGGAATTATAAAATAAGTAATAGTAACACTTTCCCATATTTTTCATCTTAATTATCTCTTTGATACTAATCCACCTAGGATGCCCTTGGTCCAGTGCTACAAACTTCTTGCTTTAAAATAATTTTAAATTAAAACCTTTCATCAAAACTTCATGTTGATTTATGTTCCAAATACCTGCTTAATAAGGATAAAATTATTTTACTAAATTTTTCATTAATTTTCAATATTAACTGAAACAAAAACGATCTATTTTAACAGAAACACAGTAGCAAAAAGGGTTGAAGAGATTTAGCTCAGTAATCAGGCATCATGAAGTTGTGTGTCTCAGAATTGTAAGATTGTGGTTTCAATTCCCTGACTGGATTGTGTATTGTATTTTTGAGTAAAACACTTCATTTCACATCACTTCATTCATCTATAAATGAGTTCCAGCAATAGCTGGGAAGTTAACCCTGCAACAGACCATCCTGTTCTAAGAGGAATGTTGCAGTCTTAGTCACTTATATGCACACAATATCTTCTTTGGCATAGTTTCTATAGCTGGATTCCCTTCCTAATGCTAATCACTTTATAAAGTGTACTGGGTGTTTTTTTTTTTGTGGCACTAACTAGCACTACTTTTATTTTATTATTGATTCTGTGAAAGTATTTTTATTTTGAACTACCCATGTTTCTTCTGTCTCTTTCTCACTTCAGAACTCAACCACCTCCAAGCTTACCTGTAGGTCCTCATCATAAACTTTCTGGTAACTATTATTATACTCGAGATGCTCGTCGAGAGGTTTTGCCACCAGTAGTAGCTTACAGCCCAACACCAGCTATTGCTGCAGGAGAATCTGCTGAGTAAGTCTTTTATATATGTGTGATGTCATTGATTTAGTGGAGGCGCAATGGCCCAGTGGTTAGGGCAGCGGACTCGCGGTCACAGGATCACGGTTTCGATTCCCAGACCGGGCGTTGTGAGTGTTTATTGAGCAAAAGCACCTAAAGCTCCACTAGGCTCCGGCAGGGGATGGTGGCGAACCCTGCTGTACTCTTTCACCACAACTTTCTCTCACTCTTACCTCCTGTTTCTGTTGTGCCTGTAATTCAAAGGGTCAGCCTTGTCACATTGTGTCACGCTGAATATCCCCGAGAACTACGTTAAGGGTACACGTGTCTGTGGAGTGCTCAGCCACTTGCACATTAATTTCACGAGCAGGCTGTTCTGTTG
>NC_068989.1:67269794-67275811 GCF_001194135.2 Octopus bimaculoides | reverse complement strand
ATATATATATATATATATGTATATATATATATGTGTGTGTGTGTGTGCAGTCATTATCATGATCGTTCTAACATCTGCTTTTCCACACTTGCATGAGTTTCTTAATGCAGATTTTCTATGGTCAAATGTCCTTCTGTTATCAACCCTCATCTGTTTTCAAGAAAAATATTATTTCTCTTTGTGCTTTAAACGCGAAGAGCACAATAGTTGGACCTATTTTCTTGGATAATTGCAAACAAATGATTTTAATATAGACTAATATACAGGTGAAGGCCTGGTATTTGTCAGTTTGAAAACCTTTGACAGAGGAAGCTAGAGCTATCACAGAAGACAGGCAGAGTTATGTACCTTGATTAGGTATGTCAATATTGCTTTGTTGGTGCAGATCAGCATTAATTTCTTTCTTTACATAGTGAGATTTCAATTCTTGTCCACGTAGAAGTAATACAGTATCATCTTTTACAAATCTTGTGCAGTATTCTTTTACTTCCCATCCACATGGTTTCAGGTTCAGTCCTACTGAATGGCACCACGAGGAAATGGGAAATGTTTCTATTGAAGTTTTGTGAGTGAATTTGGTAGATGGTGACTAAAAGCTTGTGTGTGTGTGCATACACACACTCACACACTCTTATAGATGTATGTTTGTCTCCTTGACTTGACATCATGTGATGTTTGTGAGTGTCACTTTCACATTCATTTCCAGTCTTCTATGGAAAAGCAGGTGAGGGTTGGTGACAGGAAAGGTATCTGACTGTAGAAAAATCTACCTCTGCAAATTTTGTCTGACCCACACATTCATGGAATAGTAGATGTTAAATGATGATGAGATTGAAAGAAATTTGTTTTTAAATCCTTTTCTTATTGTGGATCTTGCTTTCATTTATTTATAGGTCTCAAGAAACAGTAAAAAAACTGCCACCAATTCCTGGCTTTGGTTATGATTGGTCTACAGGGAAATCAGAATTCAAGACGAAATGAAGATTAATATCTGATTAGATAATGTTGCTTACACACGACCATGCTACCTTGGCTGAGAAGTCCTTTGATAAAATTCAAAAGAATTGCTTGTGTAAGAATCAGAAAAAAACAAGTTATTTATAGAATTAAATACAAGTTTGTAAATGTTTGTGGTTATGTTCCTGACTTCTGAGAGAGTGCCAGGTATCTTTTTCTGTGATGCAGAAATATTATTGTACATACTGAATTAATTGATATTATCAATACCAAAGATAATAAAATAGACACTTAATAAATAATTAGTAGATCTTTTTATTGAAATTTAAACAAAACAAAGAAAGGAGGTAAAAAAATCTCAACACTGCTCTCAAAAGAGAGAAAATTATGTTCATTCAGTATTTTAGCTTCAATACATGTCAGATATAAGTATTAATATGAGTAAATATTTTGAAATTAGACTTATTTGAGCCTGATATTTTCAATCACTGTTCCTCATTTTTGAAGAAAGTCAGAAAATGCTAGGCTATTTATAAAACTTGAAGGTTTTTAAGGCTCTTTATGAGTGCATATATATTGTCAATAAAATAAAGTACTAGTCAAGTACTGTGGTCGAAATAATTGGCTGCTTTCATCCCACAAATTTCAGTCCTTGTGCCTTTATTAGAAACGATTGTAATTAAATACCTTGTGGTATTTGTTCTGGCTCTTATGTTCTGAGTTTGATAAAGCATTAGTCAACTGGAGTTGATTTAATCAACTAACCTTCCCCTCTTCCTAATTTTGAAGGTATGTTCCTATATTGGTTTCAAATTTTGGCATGAGGCCAGCAATTTTGAGGGAGGAGGTAAGTTGAGTACATTGATCCCAGTGCTCAACTGGTACTTATTTTATTGACCCTGAAAGGATAAAAGGCAAAGTTGACCGTAGCAGAATTTAAACTCTGATGTAAAGTTGGACAAGATGCCACTAAGCATTTTGCCCAGTGTGCTAATGATTCAGCCAGCTCACCATCTTAAAACTTGTCCCTATATCAGAAGCATTATTGTTATCTTGGCTTATTTGTACCAATTTCTAAATTCCCCATAATCTTTAGTTAAGTATTTCTGCTTCTTTTTTTAAACATTTTCTGCATTTATTTAATTAGTTAAAATTGAAATACCAAAAGTTTTGCATGATTTTGCAAAAAAAGTAAATGTTAGAAACACAATGCTGTTTTACGGTAGAAATAGGAAATTTTAGTTCTTGGAAAGAATTGAAATTAGCATAATGTGCTGCTAGTGTGTTGGTTTGTCAAATTTGTTGATGACCTAGCAACTACTAAAAAAAAAAAAAAAAATATAAAAGTGAACAAGATGTCTAATATGATATTGGTGATCAATGAAGACATCAACAAAGAACCCAAGAATACCAACTATTCCTGCCTATTCCAATGTACTTGAAGCTACAGAAGTGATGATACTTCATTGTCAGAATTGTGTGATACCCCAGCTGCCACTATGAGAGGTTTCCTGTCTGTGGCTTGAAGAAGTTTCAGCCATTAGTAATCAATGAAGTCATTCATTGACTACACAGTATTTCAGCAAAAGATGCAGTTGTGAGGAGAAGTAGGGAGCTGAAAAACCATGACTGCTCTTGCCTGTGGTTTAATAGATGTTTGAAAGATATTTTTAAAAAGAAGCTTGTCATGTACAGAGTTTGCCAAAAAATTGTATACACACTTCAGGAAAGGAAAAATCTGTATAAATATTTAATTTGTGTAAATACCTCTATAAATATAGATGTTTTATCAAATTGCCATAACACTGAATTAAAATATACAGATTTTTCCTTTCTTGAAGTGTTTATACATTTTTTTGGTGGACTCTGTATGTGTGTGTGTGTTCATGACATTGCATAATAGTTGTAAATGAGAGTCACTGTCACAAGCTACATTGTTCATTTCTAGTCTTCTGTGAAAACATGAGCCGTGTGGATATATTGCTGTTTGAAATCTACTATGGTAAAGACTGTGGAGGCGCAATGGCCCAGTGGTTAGGGCAGTGGACTCGCGGTCATAGGATCGCAGTTTTGATTCCCAGATCGGGCGTTGTGAGTGTTTATTGAGCGAAAACACCTGAAGCTCCACTAGGCTCTGGCAGGGGATGGTGGCGAACCCTGCTGTACTCTTTCACCACAACTTTCTCTCACTCTTACTTCCTGTTTCTGTTGTGCCTGTAATTCAAAGGGTCAGCCTTGTCACGCTGAATATCCCCGAGAACTACGTTAAGGGTACACGAGTCTGTGGAGTGCTCAGCCACTTGCACGTTAATTTCACGAGCAGGCTGTTCCGTTGATCAGAACTGGAACCCTCGACGTCGTAAACGACGGAGTGCCAACAACAACAATGTTAAAGACTAAAATAGAATCGTACAATTGATAATGTAGTTCAAGACAACCTTAAATATAGGCTGGTCATGTGCAATGCCTTTGATCATTTACCGAATAGATAAGAGCCTGGGGTTAAACAACAACAGCTTTAAGTTAACTACAGAAACTCTGCTAACACAACATTGTCATCGTTTTAATGTCCATTTTTCCCATCCTTGCATGGCTCAGATGGAATGTGTAGTGGAAAGATTTTTCTTCTTCACTTTTGTGTATTCAATCTCCACAGAAATAAAATACTAGTATCTTTGTTCAATCATTTTATGCAGCATAGATTCAGCTCAAAGTCCTGTAGTTTACTCCATCTCATCTAAAGCTATTGCATGCCTTAGATTAGAAAAGATCGAAACATAAGATTTCTATTGTAATGAGGTTACTAAACAATTCCACCTCACCATCCAATATTAATTAGTTAAACACTATTTTTGTGTTAACATACCCAGTCAAGGAGATTTTCTATCTATGCTGCGTGCACTGTACCTTTAATTCTTATTTCTTTGATTTTATCCTGCATATTATGAGATTGAAGGTGTCATATATATATATGAAGTATGTATGTACACGAGGTAGATGTTGCTGACACTAGAGAACTGTATTCTGCAGATCCAAACTGCCCCCACCCTCAACTTATTTGTTAATTAAAGTTATCCGTCCTCCTCTACGAATAATGCTCAATGCAGAGTAGGCTTTACTGCCTGCTTCTACCAGTATCAGATGTTATATTTTGAAGATTTCTGTGACCTAATGGAGGACAAAAACTACTAACTATATCGATGTTATTGGCAGAGATATGAAACTGAGGATTTATCAAAGTGAATGAGGAATACAAAATCCCTAGCATAGCACAATGGAATATATCTTGGTTGTGGTTGAAAGAAGGAGAAAGTTATTGTGCTTACTATATTACTTATATTAACACTTGCTTCTCTATTTTCAATTTGTATGATGTCCTTTGGAATATTATCTTTGATCTCTATATTATTTTGTCACATCATATATTCATCAATCTGTATTCATAAATATTTCTCTATTGCCATTAATCTAGTACATCTATAAATGACCATGCTTTAACGGATGAGGTCTAATAAAACCGAAATTTTGGAATTGTCATCATTTTTGCTAAAAGATCAAACTCCTTTCTCTCTTTCCACACAAACAGTATTATTTTCAGGTCTTATTAAGCGTTTAGTACAGAATCTGTTTGTATTTTGAGTTGCCTCCCTTACCTCTGGTTTAGTTAATCATTGTTTAACAAGATTTGACTTGCCACTGTACAGGTGTCTTGATTAATTAAAGTTGTCATGCCTACAGCAATATAGACATCAGCACTTACTTCACTGTTTAATTAATCCATATCAGTTTATAAAGTGTCTGCAACAGGCTGTCCTCAGTAACACTGAATTACAGCAGAAGAACTTGGTAGAATGATTAGAATACCAGACAAAATATGCCTTGCAGAATTAATCTAAAGCCCCTTATGGTTTGAGTTCAAATCCAGCTTCGGCCAACTTTTCTTTTTATCTTTCCAGAGTTAATAAAGTAATTTGCCAATCAATGTCTATGACCTTGTTTACATTTATGCTTCTCCAAAGATCACTCAGCTGAAAGTGATCTTTAGAGAAGATGCCATTTCTTCTGCCAAAGGTTTTCACCTTTTGAAAATGTACAGAATAAGTTACCCCTTGAAAACAGGAAGAGGATCCAGCTGTTAAACATTACCTCGATAATGTATTCATCTAATGCATGTTGGCATGGAAAAAACATTTAAAACTGAATTGAATGTATATATATATATATATATATATATATATATATATATATATATATATATATATATATATATATATGGCCATTGCCAGTACCGCCTGACTGGCCCTCGTGCCGGTGGCACGTAAAAGCACCCACTACACTCTTGGAGTGGTTGGCGTTAGGAAGGGCATCCAGCTGTAGAAACTCTGCCAAATCAGATTGGAGCCTGGTGTCGCCTCCTGGTCCACCAGTCCTCAGTCAAATCGTCCAACCCATGCTAGCATGGAAAGCGGACGTTAAACGACGACGATGATGATGATGATATATACTGGCACTCTGTTGGTTACAATGAGAGTTCCAGTTGACCTGATCAATGGAATAACCTGCTTGTGAAATTAATGTGCAAGCGGCTGAGCACTCCACAGATATGTGTACTTTTAATGTAGTTCCCAGGGAGATTCAGTGTGACAAGGCCCTTTGAATTACAGGTACTACTCATATTTGTCAGCTGAGTGGACTGGAGCAACGTGAAATGAAGTGTCTTGCTGAAGAACACAATCTGCTACACTTTTGCCATTTCAGCAGTAGCTTGTCTAGCCCAGAACTGTAAAAGCCTGGTAATCTAGAGTCAATAAAATCTTGGAAGGCCTGTTTTACAGCATTCCCAGAATTAAATTTTTTTCCTATCAAAAAGTTATCCAAATTCTGGAAGAAGTGGTAGTCAGTGGGGGCAAGATCAGGTAAGTATGGTGGATGATGGAGAACTTCCAACTCCAACTCCTGTAGTTTCGCCATTGTCATTTTTGTGATGTGTGGTCTGGCGTTGTCTTGCAATAAAATAAGAGTGGATCATTTTGAGAAAGTAGCATAATGCAGGCTTCCAA
>NC_068989.1:67258179-67269750 GCF_001194135.2 Octopus bimaculoides | reverse complement strand
CAAATGTTGCTGTTTCTGATTTTCATTAAGTTCTGGTGGAACCCACTTATCCAGCTTTTCACTTTACCAATTTGAACTAGGTGAGTCAATATTGTTTGCTTGCTAACATCAAACAACAATGATAATTCACGGGCACTTTGAGATGGATCTGACTCGACGGTGGCTTTCAGTTCGTCATTATCCACTTTTGTTTCTGGTCGACCACGTTGCTCATTTGTGAGGTCAAATTTACCAGAACGAAATTTTGCAAACCAATTTGATATTGTCTGCTGTGTAATAACATTAGAATGAAATACTCTGAAATAACATTAGAATGAAATATTCTGATTTGTCTGTAATGCTGTATGTCCAAGAAAGAACTCATATTTCAAAACTATGAATTTCTGACTTATCATCTCTAAACGAAAATAGCAAAAAATAATTTATAAATACTTTATAAAGTGCAAAATGAGTTAGAATAAAGAAATAGATGTGTCAGCTTTCTAATAAAAAATAAAGATTGTCGAAATATAATAACGGCATAAAATGAGCAGCGATCAAAGTTTACCATATACCTTACTACAAATTTCATACTTGACGACCTAATAACAATAAATGTCAAATGGATCATGAAATACCCCAAAATTCAGAACCACTATTGTAAGGTGTGATATGAGGGAGCTTTAGCTGCAATTTCTAGCAAAGAGCAGTAATACAGTAGAGCACTCATGGGCAACCTGCGACTCATAGGACTTTCTGAATGGCATGTTTAATGAAAAATTACCTTGAATTTTTTTTAGTTGTGTGGCCTACCTAATGATAATCCATGTCTCATGTGGCCCACTTCTCAACAAAGGTTGCCATGCTTGCTGTAGAGGCTCCCTCATTGACTTGGCAAGGAAGGGAAATGATGTTGAGAAGGTGAAGAAACTGGATTATTGATCAAATCATTACGAAATCGAATGTGGTGTTCTCTTAACTTCTAGATGTGTGGTTTAGTAAGAGAAAGGGCATTTGGCTATAGAAACTTTTTTCAACAAATCTCATTTTAACTCATATAGCAGAAAGGAAGAAAGATGAAAAAAGAGACAATGTAAGGGCTTGCAGACCCTTTAATCTGACTGAGGTTTTGACAATCTCTCTACTGTTGGTGCCATGATTAGACACATTCGGTATATTCTGCATTATGAAGGGCATCTGGCCATGGAAATATAAACAATGAAATGTATGACGTGGTCTTCTGGTCTGTCTGGAGCACTGACTTGCACTGTAACAACTTATCCAATTCATGCCCACGTGTTAAGCAGATGTAAAATGATGTTAATATGATGATGATTGATGGTTGACGATGGTGATTAATGAAAATGATGACAGTGACAATGACTGATGATGATTGGTAATAATGAGGATTGATGATGATGATGAGGAGGAGGATGGTGGTGGTAGGGCATTGGCAGCAGTGGCAGTCCAGTGGAAGAAATGATTTGGACTAGGACTAAATTCTGACTAATGTTAAATATTCTTTTCTACTTCAGGCACAAGGCCTGAAATTTTGGGGGAGGGGGGCCAGTTGATTAAATCGACCCCAGTACACAACTGGTACTTAATTTATCGACCCCCCAAAAGGATGAATGGCAAAGTCAACCTTGGCGGAATTTGAACTCAGAATGTATGAACGAAATACTGCTAAGCATTTTGCCCGATGTGCTAACATTTCTGCCAGCTCACCGCCTTTCATGTTAAATATTAAAAGAAAAAACATTTCAAGTACATCTTGGCAAGAAATTTCTAAAAGAATGATTTATTAAGAATATCTGATGTGAGACTACAACCAATGAAGTATATACGATGCCCAGTTATTCATAGTTGAAAGCGCTTTGGGAATTTCCCTTATATTCATTAATTAAAAAAAGCTAAATATCTATGTTGTCATGCCTTGATTACTTCATATGATGACATTCCTTTAGTAATGATTATCCTAATCAATTATATATCAACTATGGAACTTTTTCAAGTAGAACGTTTGTTATAATAGACAGCCCTGGTTGCTCAATATGTAATTACCCATAAATAAACAGCATCTAATCATTATAGTCACTTTAAGATTGATGGAAACGCATCAAAGTAAGATTTAAATGTTTAACAAGGAGAAACTAGTTTTCCATACATCAAAATTGAGTCCACACAGCAACTGGAAACCATTTTTATAGGTTTTTAGTGGTTCAGACGAAATACTTTGCAGCATTTTGTTCTGTCTGCTTTATGTTTTGAGTTCAAATTCCTTTGAGGTTGACTTTGTCCTTTTGTCATTGTGTGTGTGTGTGTGTGTGAGTGAGGTGTCAGTAAAATAAAGTACACATTGAGCACTAAGGTCAATGTAATCAACTAACCCCCTACCTCTGAAATTGTTGACCTTGTGCCAAAATTTGAAATCATGATCATGATCATTATTATTATTATTATTATTATTATTATTATTATTATTATTATTATTAAGGTGACAAACTGACAGAATCGTTAACATGCTGGGCAAAATGCTTAGCGGCTTCTCCTCTGTCTTTATGTTTTGAGTTAAATTCCGCTGAGGTTGATTTTGCCTTTCATCTTTTCAGGTTCAATAAAATTAAAATAGGTACCAGTTGGATACTGGGGTCATAATCGACTCCCTTGTACCTATAGTACAAAGGATTATTATTTTTATTATTGCATTCTGAGTTCAAATGTCACTGAGATTGATATTGCCTTGAACACTAGCATTGATGTAGTTGATGTACCACACCTCTAAAACTGCTGGCCTTGTGCCAAAATTTGAGACCATTATCATTATGATCTGGCAAGCTGTCAGAATTGTTAGCCCACCAGACAAAATGTTTAGAGGCATTTCATGTCTTTACATCAATTTCAAGCTTCTTGTCTGTAATAGAAAAAATTATTGTTAAGCCGGAGAGCTGAGAGAATCATTAGTGTATCAGCAGACAAAATGTTCAATGACATTTTGTCTGTCTTTATGCTCTGAGTTCAAATTCTGCTGAAGTGGTGGTAGTGGTGATGGTGGTGTTGGTGGTGGTGTTGCTGTTGGTGGTGGTGGTGGTTTTGGTGGTGGTAGTGGCGGCAACAATGGCAGTGGTGATGGGGGTAGTGATTGTGGTGGCAGTGGCAGCGGTGGCAGTGGTGTTGGTGGGGGTGTGGTGTTGGTAGTGATGGTGATGTGGTGGTGGTGGTTATGGTGGTAACAAATATAGATATGCGTAAATCTATGATATGTGTCAAACTGTCTGATTTCAATTGATATTAATGAACTGAAAAGTCCGCAGTTGATAATCCATCATCAAGTACTGCATTATGTCATTAGTCACAACACTCAACTGTCAAATGACCTGGTCTACCTGATTGCAAAAGAGTGTGATGTTTGATTGGCAAGTGTTTTGTTAGCTAGCAGTGCTGAGTTTCAATTTTGCCAAGGTGAGGGAGAGACAGACACCATAACAAGACCAAATTGTCAAATAAGGCCTCTGCAAATTCAGTGGGGACATCATTATCATCATCATCATCATCATCATCATCATCATCATCATCATCAACATCATCAACAGCCTCTTTCTCCTTATCATCATAAACAACAACCTCCTCCTCCTCCTCCTCCTCCTCCTCCTCCTCATCATCATCATCATCATCATCATCATCATCAACAACAACCTCTTCCTCCTGTTGTCGTTGTTGTTGTCCTTGTCATCATCATCATCATCGTTTTAACATTTATTTTTCCATGTTTGCATGGGGCAGACAGAATTTACTGAAGTAGATTTTCTTTCATTGGATGCCCTTCCATTCATCAACCCTCACCTGTTTCTAAGCAAGGTAAATATTTCCCAATGACAAGTTTTCATGGAAGATTGGAAAATAAATGACATGACTTGTGTGACAATGATGCTTGTCTACATGATGCATGATGTCAAGACAAGGGCACACACACACACATACACACATTCATACACACTCACACACACATACACTCACACATTACACACATATGATGAGCTTCTTTCAGTTTCTGTCTATCATATCTACTCACAAGGCTTTTGTTGTCCAGATCTATAGAAAGAAACCCCAATAAAAATATAAACTACAGGAACATGTAAAACTTACTGTCATCTTCTAAATATTCGAAGTCATACTAACCAATGTAATTCAGTAATCTTTAAATGACATCAGAATGTTTCATCTCATTATAATGATGGTTTCAAATTTTGGCACAAGGCCAGCAATTTCAAGGGAAGTGGGTAAATCAATTACTTTGACCATAGTGTTCAACTGGTACTTATTTCATCAACCCTGAAAGGATAAAAGGCAAACTGACCCCAATGCTATTTGAACTCTATATAATAATAGCTGGTATAAATGTTGGTTGGCTGGTTGGATGGTTGGTTGTTTCTATGCTCATGCTTTACATCTTATAGAGAGAGAGTGGAGGCACAATGGCCCAGTGGTTAGGGCAGCGGACTCGCGGTCATAGGATCGCGGTTTCGATTCCCAGACCGGGCATTATGAGTGTTTATTGAGCGAAAACACATAAAGTTCCACAGGGCTCCGGCAGAGGATGGTGGCGAACCCTGCTGTACTCTTTCACCACAACTTTCTCTCACTCTTTCTTCCTGTTCCTGTTGTACCTGTATTTCAAAGGGGCCAGCCTTGTCACACTCTGTGTCACGCTGAATCCCCTCGAGAACTACGTTAAGGGTACATGTGTCTGTGGAGTGCTCAGCCACTTGCACATTAATTTCACGAGCTAGCTGTTCCGTTAATTGGATCAACTGGAACCCTCATCGTCGTAACCGATGGAGTGCCAACCATAGAGAGAGAAGGAGTGTGTGTCTCTGTGAGTAGCTTTTGAATGCTTTTCTACCAGCAAAGTGAAATGTTGCAAATGACCTGAATAAATGAAAAATGGGTAGTTTGTGCAAACAATAAGCATTAGCAATAGCTATCAACAAACGAAAAGTCAACTTTCCAATCCAATATTTACATGCTAATATATATATATATATATATATATACACATACATAAAAGAAAGAGACATGGCAAAGGAATAAATGATTATGTTATGGCTCCTATATAGCAGATATATAAGAGCCAGCCCTACTCTTTTTATCTTCCCCACTTCTTCCAATATTTACTATCAATTACACCTCCATTTTCATTCATCATTCACTACATGAACCTCTACCCCGATCTCTAACCAGCTGTCACTCACCTCACGCACTCTTATATAAAATGCAGGTAGTAGTCATGTATCTCTTCTATAGCACGGCACCTGTTCCCCTGTCATACTTTAGCCTCTCAGCACCCTACATAAAGCCACCTTGCTCTCTACTACAATCTCATTCAGTTGAAGAGTTTATCTCTTTGTCATGCAATTTATTCTATTATTTGCATTGTCAGGCAAATAATAGGTTGCAAACAGAAGCAACGTACCGTCATTGATGGAGTAGAGCTGAAACCTATGATATCACAGAAAGCTTCAGATTGCTTATGAAGACGACACTATTGACATGAATACTTTGGGGAAAAGGATGAAAAAGTTTAACCCTTTGGTATTCAGATTGTTTTATCAAATGTATTGCTTATTCTCATTTTTCTGAATTAATCATGCGTCATCTTGCAGCTTTGAGATTTTGATAAAGTAACTGTTAATTTTTAGAATGATGTTGTAGGGTTGGTGTGAGGGGCCAGATTTGGCTAGTTTGAACTTAAAGCAAGTAGAATATTTTAGCTGGATGTAGCCAATTTAAATGCTAAAGGGTTAAAGAAGATGAAACCAGCATCAAAGGTAAACCACACAATGGGAAACCATTCACAGCAATTGGATGAATTGATTCTCATGGTCAGACGAATTATGGTCAGTGGGCTTGCTGTAGAGTAGTCACAATGGATTATAGAGGTGTCTTCCAGTATAACCTTGGGTCAACCAAAGCCTAGTGAGTGGGTTTGATAGACAGAAAGTGAAAGAACCCATTGTATATATATATATATATATATATATATCGATCAGGTGTGTACCTGATCGATTTGGAAATTCGTTTTCCCACATTATTCAAATATATACATAAGTGTGTGTGTGTGTGTGTGTGTGAAAAGGTTGAATTATATTTCATCCTTTTTATTTTGGAGGGTTCCAAAAAATGATTTCTAATAAAGATTCTTCATATTTTGGTGGTAGTTTTCTGGCATAAGTTAGGGAATATGAAAATAATACTTGTATATGGTGTGTTATGTGAATTTATGGAAAGGTATCCCATAGAACTCAACAAATTTGTTAAAAATGGAGAAGATGTTAAAATTAGTCAATGCATTATATATCGATACTCATAATTTAAAATTCTTTCCTAGCTATATTATCTCCCTTACATTGTTATTTTCAATTTACTGCATTTAACTAAACCTCTGAACGTTCTTTATAATATTTATGGCCACAGCAAGTATTTACTATCTATATATGTAATATTAACAAGTAATTTCCTGATTTTTATATTTTTCTTTATATTTAATACATACAAATGAGTATTTCCTTATATTTAACACATACAAATGAGTATTAGTTCTTACATTTTCGTTGCATTCTAGCAGCCTCCTATTTACTACATTCACTAGTTTAATTTCATTCTAACGCACAATTATTTTTAAATACACACCATACCTAATATTGTTTATAACTGTCAAGTCATATCCTAATTCAAACATAACTACGCTTTTCCACTGGACTTTTCTATTAAACTTCCTTTCATACATGACTTATTTAGAGTCATGTACACACACATACAAACACACACACACACACACACACATATATTTAAAAAAGTAAATAAAGTTGGAAAAGGCACAGAAGTATATTTTAGGGAATGTTTGATATTTTTGTTACAGTGATTGATTAAAAATACAGCCAGTTTCGATGTATCCATCAAATATTAGGAAGAATTTTAAAGAGAAGAAAAAAAATTGGGGTTTAACAGTTTGTACTCATATTTAAGTTCTTAGTCAAATATGGGTACTAACTGTTAACTCCCAATTTTTTTTCCTCTCTTTAAAATTCTACCTAATATTTGATGGATTCAGCAAATCTGGTTATATTTTAAATCACTCACTGCAACAAAAATATCAAACATTCCCTAAAATATACTTCTGTGCCTTTTCCAACTTTATTTACTTTTTTAACTATAATTTCCAATTTGTATGGACACTTAACCCCTTTTCAACTATATATGTGTGTGTGTGTGTGTGTATATATCTGTGTGTGTCTGTGTTTGTCCCCCCATTACTGCTTGACAACCATTGTTGGTGTGTTTGTGTCCCCATAACTTAGCAGTTCAGCAAGACATACCGATAGAATAAGTACTAAGCTTAAGAAATAAGTCCTCAGGTTGATTTGCTTGACTAAAAGAACCCTTCAAGGCAGTGCTCCAGCATGGCTGCAGTCAAATGACTGAAACAAATAAAAGAATAAATAAACTATACTCTGTACATTTTCTAATTCGTTTATTTGCAGGAGTGGCTGTGTGGTAAGTAGCTTGCTTACCAACCACATGGTTCCAGGTTCAGTCCCACTGTGTGGCATCTTAGGCAAGTGTCTTCTACTTTAGCCTCGGGTCGACCAAAGCCTTGTGAGTGGATTTGGTAGACGGAAACTGAAAGAAGCCTGTCGTATATATGTATATATATATATATATATATATATGTGTGTCTGTGTTTGTCCCCCTAGCATTACTTGACAACCGATGCTGGTGTGTTTATGTCCCCGTCACTTAGCGGTTTGGCAAAAGAGACTGATAGAATAAGTACTAGGCTTACAAAGAATAAGTCCTGGGGTCGATTTGCTCAACTAAAGGCGGTGCTCCAGCATGGCCGCAGTCAAATGATTGAAACAAGTAAAAGAGTAGTAGAGTATACATAGATACACACACACACACACACACATATGCATCCAGACACACGCACGCACATACACACATGCACGCACACACATACACACATGCATTCATATATTCATTTATTCATACATGCACAGGCACACACAAATGTTATAATAATAATAATGATTATTTGCTCTTAGTAGTATTACATTTAACTAAACTTGTACTCTTATAATTGTGTTACCATTGTAACTACTCAATCGGTTTATGTAATAGTTAGACACATAATATCTTAGATTGCAGATATAAACTTCATCTTGGCTAATTAAATTTATCTTGCAAATCTATTCTCTCTACATATCATTAAGCATAGTTTAGTTCTTTTAAAATAATCATTTCCTACTGTAAAAAAAAAAAAATTCAATAACACCAAAAATATTTTAAAAAAGAAACGGTATTGATAAACTTTAGGCAAGGAGGTTCTTGACACAAAAGCAATGGCCATGTTCAACATTGAGAAACGAGTGCATGGTAATATGATAGCAGGCAGTCTGCTTACAACTAGTGGAGTGAAGGGTTAGGGAAGTTGTTGTTGAGGCATGCTGACATAACACTTAAGCAGTGTACTAGTTCCTCATGTGAATATTATGCTTCAGAACTTTTGCATTCCATTACTAACAAATGAATTCTCTTTGTATACA
Source organism: Octopus bimaculoides (assembly GCF_001194135.2). Taxonomy (NCBI): domain Eukaryota; kingdom Metazoa; phylum Mollusca; class Cephalopoda; order Octopoda; family Octopodidae; genus Octopus; species Octopus bimaculoides. Next base: position 67,261,165 of record NC_068989.1, on the reverse strand, counting down.
AAAATTAATAACATAATTTGAGGAGAAGTAGAATAAAGAGCGCATTGTGTTGTAACCATCATCATCATCTTTATCATCACCACCATCATCATCAGCTGCAGTAGCAGTAGTTAAAATGCCAGCAGCTACATCATAAAACCAGTGTAGTTAGCTTGTTCTTTTCCTTTGCTAGCAAAGATTAGATGAGTCTGCAATACAGCACCACCATTACTCTTGATTCTGTGTTATCTCGATCTCGAGGCCAAAATTCTTGAAATCTGTAAACCATGTTACACCCATATTTTTTGTAACATAATTTCCTTCTGTTTTTTTTTTAACTTTTAAAACATTTTTGTTCTCTAATATTAACTAAACTGGATATTTATTTTCTAAATCAGGTTTGACAGAAAAGCTTAAAAAAATATTGTATTATCCCTATCATCATCATCGTCATCATTGTTGTTTTAACATCCATTTTTTCATGCCTGTATGGGTCAGACAGAGTTTACTGAGGCAGATTTTCTATAGCAAGATGCCTTTCCTGTTACAAACCCTCATCTGTTTCCAAACAAGATAATATTTCCATATAACCGGACATATTCTCACAGAATATATCTTTTATGGCAGTGGCACTCATTTACAAATATCATGCAGTGTCAAAACAAGGAAACACAAACATACACACACACACACACACACACACACACACACACACACAAGCAAACATACACACATATATATGGCAGGATTCTTTCAATTTCCATGAACCAAATCCAGTCATGAGGCTTGGGTTAGCCTGGTAAGGTAAAGGTAAAGGTTACCTTCTCGAGTTATGCCGATTCATAAGGGCCGGTTTCCCAGTTTCCATGGCGTATAAATTCCCCACCTGGACAGGATGCCGGTTCATCACAGGATTACTCATTTTTGCCAGATGAGTGGACTGGAGTAATGTGAAGTGAAGTGTTTTGCTCAAGAACACAACACATCGCTCAGACCAAGAATCAAAACCACAATTTTACAATCCAACACTGTAACCACTGAGCCACACACTTCTACATTGGGTCAGCCGGGGGCTATAGTAGTAGATACTTGCTTAAGTAGTAGTAGATACTTGCTCAGTGGGACTGAGCCAGAAACCATGTTGTTAGGTGGTCAGAAAGCAAACTTCTTAGCAACATGGCCATGTCTGCATTTATCAAAAATGAGAAATTAGATCCTAATTAAATGAATATCCTTTAGAAACAAATTGATTTCTAATTTTGATTGAAGACAATGAGGATATATTTGCAGCCATAGTTGTTTCCTTTGTTGCCAAGATTCTATATTTAGAGACAATTCCATAATAGCTTTTACACATGCACACATGCACACAGACATGCACACACACACACTCACACTTGATTTTGTTGAATTTGTCTGCTACAACTGATACATTGGACTTTGAGATTCGTTTAAAGGACAACCGACCTTAGAACTTGGGTATTAAATTAGACTTATTTTAGTCATAATTTCTATTTTTGTGCTCTACTACACATTGGAACATCTTTCAATGATTACTGTGCCACATCTGTACCACTTTGTCTTTGAGAGGAAGATGCCAGCTTCTTGCTTAACCCTTTTCTACAATTATGATTTGAATAAAATTTACAAAGTATAGGTGTGGCAGTGGCTGTGTGGTAAGAAGTTTCCTTCTCAACTACATGGTTTCAGGTTCAATCATATGTCATGGCACCTTGGGCAAGTGTTTTCTACAATGGCCTCAAGTCAACCAAAGCTTTGTGAGTGGGTTTGATAGACAGAAACTGAAAGAAGCCCAGTTTGTGTATGTGTGTGTATATGTGTGTGTGTATAGACATAGATAGATTGATAGATTTATGTGTATCTTTGTGTCTGTGTTTATCCCCCACCACCACTTGACAACCGGTGTTGGTGTGTTTACATCCCTGTATCTTAGTGATTTGGCAAAACAGACTAATAGAGTAAGTACCAGGCTTCAAAAAGTAAGTATTGGGGTCTATTCATTTGACGAAAATTCTTCAAGGTGATGCTCCAGCATGGCCACAATCTTATGACTGAAATGAGTAAAAGATAAAAGATGAATGATATACAAATGCAGAACAGTGTTAGTTGTAATATTTTGTCTCAGAAAAATATCTGGAAGAGATTTTTGTGGTAAAACAGGATATCAATGCCAGATTGTCAGACATCTGTGTTTCAACTTCATTTGGTCTCTTCAGTGATAAATATCCCCAGATATTTCAAGTAAGTCAAAAAGTATTCATTTCAGTATAGGAATCAGTAAATAAAACATTTACTGAATGTGTGAAAGCTAGCCAGGCTAAAATTAAATCAATGTAAGCACTTGAAACAGCATTATGTTAAAATAATGATGTACATAATATTTTTTAATGCAATGTAGAATGGCATTAGCTGTAATATTTTTGTTTCAGCAAAAATCCTCTAATGATGATCATCATCATCGTTTACAGTAATCAATCCAGATGCCATCAGAAAATTATCAGACACTGGTGTTTTCACCTCATTTAATCTCCTCAGTGGTGAATACACTTGGACATTCTGAGCCAAGTCGTGTGTGTATATATATATATATATATATATATATATATACATACACATACATATGCAAACATGCACACAGACACATATATATTTATATGTACATATATCTATATGTCAAGAACTCAACTGTCAGTTAAATACATTTGGAAATCTGATGATTACTACGAATGTATGAAAGCGCTAATTGAACTTTATGAACATTACAAAATATTCTTTTAATGTTTAAAACACTTTAACATTCAAAAAAATTTTTTTTTTTAACAATAGGTGCAGGAATGGCTGTGTGGTAAGTAGCGTGCTTACCAGCCACGTGGTTCCGGGTTCAGTCCCACTGCGTGGCATCTTGGGCAAGTGTCTTCTACTATAGCCTCGGGCCGAACAAAGCTTTGTGAGTGGATTTGGTAGACGGAAACTGTATGTATATGTG
>NC_068989.1:67247797-67256049 GCF_001194135.2 Octopus bimaculoides | reverse complement strand
TGGCTTGTGCGGGTGGCACATAAAAGACACCATTTCGAGCGTGGCCGTTTTCGTGCGGGTGACACGTAAAAGCACCCACTACACTCTCTGAGTGGTTGGCGTTAGGAAGGGCATCCAGCTGTAGAAACTCTGCCAAATTAGACTGGAGCCTGGTGTTGCCATCCGGTTTCACCAGTCCTCAGTCAAATCGTCCAACCCATGCTAGCATGGAAAGCGGACGTTAAACGATGATGATGATGATGATGATATGTACGTATGTATTTGAGAAAAATAAAGTTCAAGATAAAGTATAAATATAAGACAAGGGTAAAATTATAACATTTAACTTTATTATTTCATTCATCTAGTGAAATAGATATATTGCTCATTAATAAAAATAACAATTAATGACATGCTGGTTATTGTTTCCAACTAAATATCGCAAAATGAAATATTAATTTTCTTCACTAAAATCCAGATGAAATCATTATTCTTTTCTACTCTAAGCACAAAGCTCGAAATTTTTGGAGAGGAAGCCAGTTGATTAGATTGACGCCAGTACGCAACTGGTACTTAATTTATTGACCCTGAAAGCAATGAAATCATAATTGAAAAGGTTATGCCATAATCATTATCATTAGCATCATTTTAATGTTCACTTTCATGTGCTTGTATGGGTAACATGCAATCCAGTGAGGCAGATTTTCTATGGCCAGGTGCCTCTGTTGTCCTGACCCTTGCCTATTTCCATGCAAGGTACTACATCTGCATTGTTAGATATATTTTCACAGAAAATTGGACATGGACAACACCTGTAATATGAGGGTGGCTCTTGTTTATAACTATTACATCCATACACACACACACAGAGTCTTCCTTCACTTTCTGTCTCCCATATCCACTCATAAGGCTTTGGTCAGCGCTCAGGGCTACAGACACTTGCTCAAGGTGCCACGCAGTGGGACTGAATTCCCAACTATGCGGCTGGGAATGTAGTTGGTATGGGAACTTAATTACACAGCAATACCTGCACCTATAGAAATAAAATCCCTATTTATGATGTTTTTTAAAAAATTTTTTGCAGGGTTGAAAATTATATCAAATGAACTTCTGATCTAACATGGCAGTGTGGTAAGAAATTTGCTTCCCGGCCACATGGTTCCAGGTTCAGTCTTACTGCATGATACCTTGGGCAAGTGTCTTCTATAATAACCTAGGGCTGACCCAGGCCTTGTGAGTGGACTTGATAGACAGAAACTAAAAGAAGCCTCTTGTATATATATATATATATATATGTGACAGGCATGATGTGAAGATTGTTGTTCTTGTCTTCGGGGTCACCTGTTTTAGCAGAAAAAAATGCAACAACTCCAATTGTAGTGAGAAATGTAATGTTCTCACATTGGAAATACCGAGTGAAGAATAACATCAAAGAGAAAACAATATCTAAATTCATTTGCTGGCAAGTGATTAGTAAGTCAAATAGTAGTAATTGTACATAGTTGATAATAACAATGTGTTAGTGTGTTTGCCGCTTGCAGGTTGTTGGTTGGTAGTTGCACGTTCTGCTGAGAGAGAAAGAAAGGGTAAAGTCTGCACTCTGCTGACAGAGAGGAAGAAAGGGTAAAGATGATATAGTTCCTGTCTTATTCAGTGGAAAGATGCTCTTCATTTGCTGACTGAAAGCCGAAGAGGTCAGAGAAACAGAATTCTCCATTATATAGTGTTTGACCAGGAAGCAGGTCAAAACCTAAACAAAGGACTGAACCTTGGATGGCCAGCAAAGGTCCTGGGAGGTCAAGTGCTTCCCATTAATCACTTGGTTTTGAAATGAAAACACAAAGGATCACACACTTGTCTGACAAGTGACAAGTGTATGGATTTGGTCAAATGAAGTCCTACGTATATATGTAAACAAAGTTTGCTTTGTGGGAAGTGTTGAGATGTATTGAAATATACAGATATGGAGATAATTTATTCTCAAGTGCAGAAAAATGCATGAACAACATGAATAGGATATTATACTTACATTGCAGAAAAATTTGTCAGCAGCCAGCCATGAGACTCCAACTCACATCTCTACAATTGCTGGTCAAGTGCTTTACCTTTAAACTAAACTGCCCACTCAAAAGTTTTCTGCAATTTTTGAACTTATAATCTTAGTTTTTTATAGACACTGTATGTGAAATTTAAATTACAATATATGCAAACAAAGTTTGCTTTGTAGGAAGTGTTGAGATGTATTGAAATGTGCAGAATAATGCATGATCAGCGTGAATAGGATATTATCCTCATATTGCACAAAAATTTGTCACCACTTGACAACTGGTGTTGGTGTGTTTACATAACCATAACATAGCAGTTCAATAAAAAGGACCAATAGAATCAGTATCAACCATAAAGAAAAAAATTAAGTACTGGGTTTGATTCAGTCAACTAGGAGTCATCAAGGTGGAACCCCAACATGGCCACAGTCTAATGACTGAAATAAATAAATGGTAAAAGATAAAAAAATTAATCAGATACATGTTTCCATTATAAATAAAAAATATTCCCTGTTTTGTGTTTCATCAAGATTCTTAATGTCAACTCAAAAAAACTGCATGCTGTAATGTTTCTAAAATTCCTGTTTTATCCTCCAGCCTGTGGACAATACCACAAAGTCTAAACATGTTATATAATCGTCCTTGTATTGTTACTTATAACGCTTTGAGAAGAAATATTGATAACCGTTTGGCATTAAACATTTTGTCTGTTAATAAAAGAAATGGAATGTTTATTGCCAGAGTTTACAAAAACATGAACCAATAACTTAACAGATTGATTTCTTTGCTGATATTTAAACCAAGAACATAATATGTTTATAAAATAATGAATTAATATTTCAAAATCATAACATATTTGTTCAGATCAATATTAAAAAAAGTTTGCTCTTTTCATGGAATTTGTAAACCATTTTTCTAGTGATTTTCATTTGGGTTTTTTGTAATATTTGAAATATTTTGGTTGATATTTAACACTTCAGGGACTAGGCCTATTAATATTCAAACACTAAAGTAGACCGAACAATCATTACAAGAAACATGGTAAGTAAAAGTGTTTGGCTCCTAAGAATTATATAGCGGGTTCAATTGCTTGACCAAGCAGTACATTGTGTCCTTGAGCAAGCCATTTCATTTCATGTGACTTCAGTCTATTCAGCTATAATGAATACCAGATGGATGCTTGTGCAGTCCTTTCTCCTGCTATCTGTCATATGCAGGATATTCCACTGGGTCAAAGGTCAGGGAGACAATAGGGTGCCTAGATCTGTTCATAGCAACATAAGTATCTAAAAACAACTTTGAAAGTATGGTACATGTGACCACACCATATTCGCTTCTGAGTGATGATTGGTTGAACCCATAAAATGAATCAGAGTGGAATTTTTTTGTTTTAGTTTAAGATTTTTTTTTATGTGTGGCTGTGTGGTAAGAATTTTACTTCCCAACCACATGGTTCCAGGTTCAGTCCCATTCTAATATACATCTTTGCTACTCTGTTGGGGGTCCGTGATCTTGGCCTTGTATACAAGTTCTTTCTCAAGACAGTTGTTGTTTAGAAGGCAGTGATGTATATATATATATATATATATATATATATATATATATATATATATATATATGTACATGCACACACACATATATATATATGTATACACACACACACACACCTGTGGGCGTATGTATTTATGTGTGAGTGTGTCTTTGTGTTTGCCCCCAACCTGCACCAGTGTTGGCCTTTTTATATCCCTATAACACAGTGGTTTAGCAAAAGAACTGATAGGACAAGTTCCAAGCTTGAAAAAAATAAGTTTGGGAGGTGGGGGTGTATGCATTTGTTTCACTATATCCTTCAAGGTACCCCAGCATGATCATACCCAATGACTTAAACAAGTTTAAGATAAAAAGATTTTTCAGTAAACACTTCCTAAATGAACACCAAAAAGTAATAAAACAAAAAACAACAAAACATTGACATGGAGATACAACATGCAGTAATACATTCACATATATAAGAATGCATAAATTAACATTTGTATGTAACTTTAATTGATGAAATTTCCCTGGGAAGCATGTTTTTGCAGAACAATTTATTAGCTTCAATAGAGAATGTTTTAGCATCTATGATATGAACTGTAACTGTAAAATGACAAAGCTACTCAGAACAGTGTTAATTTATTCCCTCATGAAAAGTAAAGGGTAGATGCTAACGTTATTAGCATAATAAATATGTAACTATTAGTATTCATTTAATTTTCAGTCAGAGGTTAGTAATTTTTTTTTCTCTAGTGGTATAGAAGAGTAGTTTTGAATTTGTATGGTAGTGACCCCTAGCAGTGTTGTGATCTCACAGGAGCACAATATATGCTACAATGCAAGGTGCAGTGGAAAAACCTTCTGTATTTTTAGAAATAATACATTTCTAAATCTCTGCAGTAGTGACACGATGAAGTAGTTGTATGCTGTCAACTTAATGTGACAGTCCATAAGGACACAGGAAATGTGTCAAGGCCGACAGGAAGCGGTGCAGCTTCCTTGGTAGTATTATTCCCTTCAAGGGACTGTCCACATTAAGTTGACAGCATACAACTACTTCTCCTGTATTTTACACCGTCATTTATGTGGTGCCAGTAAAGTTAATCAGGAGATAACAAAATCTTCATGTAGCTAATGTTTTACCATTCGTCTTACAATTAGCAGTGTACTGTTCATTTGCTGTTGAAACTTTTATCAAGAATGGGTGGATTTGAGGGTTTTTTTTTTGCTGCATCCTGTATGATACAACAGAGTTATCATTATTGAGGCCTAAGCCAACTTAATCAAGCAGGCTTGTGACCAAAAAAAACAAAAACAAACTCTGTATTTTTTAGGGTTTGTAGGACTACATTACCCTATGGGTTACAGATTTCACATTTACAAACATGAGATTTTCTATCAGTACAGAGACCCAACTCTTGGACAAGTGCCATAGCTTTTACATGAATACACCAAAGAGAAATAAAGTGAAAACATCTGCTTAGTGTATGATGGTTGTGATAAGGAACTATGAGATAGAGATAGAGGCTGTATGTGTGCGTGTATGTATGTGGCTACATGGGAATGTGCATACAAGAGAAAATGTATGTGAGAGAGAAAGAGAATATGAGTAAGAGAGTGAGTACATATGACTGTAAGAGACTAAGAACATGAATACGTGAGAGAGTACATATGGAAGAGAGAGAGAGAGAGAGAATGTGTGCATGAGAAAGACAGTATATTCCAGAGAAACAAAGTATGTGTGTGTGTGAAAGAAAGAGACAGAGACAAAAACCAAGGATTGATTGATATTCACAAGATGATTCATCATCATTATCATCATTTAATGTCCATCTTTTATGCTGACCAATGAGTCTGAGGACTACATCATGTCCCAGTGTCTGCTTAAGCATGGTTTCTACATCTGGATGCCCTTCTTAAAGCCATCCACTGGGTACAGCATGTACTGGGTACTTTTTCCATAGCACCAGCACTAGTGAGGTCATCATACAGCTCCCAAAACTAAGATTCCCTTTGACTGAGTGGGGCTGCAGTAGAGAGGAAGGTACCTTTATGCTAGGAGGTGAGAGGCTTAAAGTATGAAAGAAGGGACCAGAACAGAACAAGTTTTTTGCTGAAGAGGAGTCACATGGGGCCATAACAAGGATAAAAACAACGATGATGGTGATGGTTGTGGTGGTAGTAGGGGTGAAGATGATGACATTTCATTTTCTATGTAAAACTATGAACTTTTGTGGTGGCAGTGCAAAGAAGACAAGAGTGAAACAATTTGAGGAAGACCTGGAGTCACGGTGCCTTGACCTCAAGCATGCTAAGGCCAGTGTCATGGATCAGAAAGTGTAGAATAACATCATCATTAGAGTCCATCATCCAGCAGCAATCCACAGCAGTATATTGGTTGAGAACACAGCCTCCCAGCTCCTGTCACCAGCTAGGGATCAATCATCATCATCATCATCATCCTCATCATCATTGCCATCATCAAAACTAAAAACACTTACCCATCTGTCATAAAATTCATGTAATGCAAGGCTCTGTTCCATAGGATTCTTGGGAATGTGTATAATGGTTTCACTTTTGCATTTTTACTTAAACTTTGGAAACTCACCAAATAGGTTGTGGGCACTTCCTTTCTCCTGTTGACTAAATCATAAAACACACATACATACAGGACTAGCCACATTTATCTTTGTTCAGACTTGACACATAGTTATCTGTCTTGTCCTGATTTTCCTTGTCATTTATCTGCATTACAAGGTGCATTCCAGAAGTTTTGACACTTTTTCAGGAGAAATGTTATTGATTTCAATGAACTACAAAACTCTAATCCCCTTCAAAGTAGAATCAGCTGACTTCAATGCACTTGTTGTAGCACTACAGCCGCTTCATGAAGGCCCCCATGAAAGTCCTCTATCATGAAAGTGTCCAGGACCCTTGTCACAACTTCCTTCAGCTTGAGGAGCAATCAAAAGTTACAACGAACAAGATCTACACTGCAGGGAGAGTGAGGGACAGTTTTGATGCTCATCTCTGAAATTGTGGACAGGTGCATTGTCCTGATGCAAATGCTCTGGTCTTTTGTGATAAAATCTCTTCCTGAACTCCCTCAAAACCTTCACATAGTACTCTTTGTTGACTGTCTAGCAAGAGGGAACCCAGTGGATGTAGAGGATGCTCTTGCTGTTGAAAAGAGGGATCATAATGAGCTTCCTGGTCGACTTGCTTTGATTGGCCTCATGTGCCAGCAAAAAATAAATGCTGGCTCATGAAATTAATCCATAAGCAGCTCGGAGCATTTCATAAGCTTCTTCTGTAGCACCTTTACCCAGTTTAACACAAAACTTTATTGCATAGTGAGTTTCCAAATTGTCTTCCTATCCCAACTGCATTCTGCAAACCAGTCACCTGTGACAAACAGCATTTAGTAGAATGTGTTCAAAATGCTGTTGCAGCCATCTGCTTCAATTTGCAATAGCAAAAGTTAGCAGCTTATTAGATGTAGAGTAATAATGTACTAAAATTACAATAATCTAGGACAGTTACAACTGCCTTAACTAAAAAGTTTCAAAACTTCCACAATGCATGTCAAATATCTATATCTATATTACAGCTATATCTATATTTATCTATATCATATCTATACTACAAAGTGTCTGAAATGATATAGATCCTCTTGTCCTCAGTGATAAGGAAAAGAAAAAAGAAATCTATGACGAGGTCATGAACACTGAAGTAATTAAATCCAAACTTCCTTCTTGTGTTGTTGTTGTTGTTTTTGCTTAGTCCCAGATCTAATGCAGACATATGACCAGTGGCATTCTTGCTGTGACTGTCCCTTTTAATACAAACCTACCTGAGATTTCTCCTGGTACAAACCTCTTGTTTAAAGTGATCTAAATTAAAATCTTCCACCAAAATTTCATGTTATGCGTAATTTATGTTATAAACACAATAATGACATACTTATTTTATTAAATTCTTCATCATTTTCAAAATTAATTGAAACAAAGACAGTATATTTCAATAGAAATATGGTAACAAAAGAGTTAAAGATATTTAGGACTAGATTATCTAATATAGATGGTAAATTGGTTGAGCTATTAGAATGTCTTGCAGTTTTCCTTCTGGTTTTCAGAGCTATCAGTTCAAATCCCACCAAAATCAAATTCACCTTTCATTCTTTTGGGAGTCAATAAATAAAGTACAAGTTTTTTTTTATAGGGAATGGCAACAGGAAGGACATCTAACTGTAAAAAAATCTGCCTCAATAAATTCCATCTGACTCATGGAAGCATCAAATAAGCGAACATTAAAATGATGATGATAATAATTATAACAATGATGAAGATGATGATGATGATATAGTGCAGGTGTGGCTGAGTCATTCAGTCCCAGTTGTGTGGAATCTTTTGTAAGGTAAACTTCAGCATCTATGCAAAAATGATTTTAAAATAAAATTTTTGAATAGAGGGAAAGTTGCAAATATATGAGTTAAGTGTTTACTCCAAATACAGACTAAGGAGAACAATACAAACATGGCAGCAGATTTTTCAAATTCTTTCAACAGTATAACTAGTGAAGAGAAACATTGTATTAGCAACAATTGCAACACATTCAATCTAGATCAGGGGTTCTCAACCATTTTTAATCTATGGACCCCTTTGATTGCTATTATTCTGGTGGAACCCCCCCCCC
>NC_068989.1:67225306-67247784 GCF_001194135.2 Octopus bimaculoides | reverse complement strand
ACACACACACACACATCCATAGCCGTTCAATGTTTAAAAACTAGTTTTATAAAAACTTCTTTCAAAATTTCTCTTCAGTTTTCTACATGCTAACTGTAGGCTGAACTCTGTAAAATGTTAGAGAAAGAAACCTAGCTGTTTCTTGCAATGCATACCAATACATACATCTAAAGCATAATTTTTTCAAGGGCCTTTAAAATACTATCGTGGGTCCCCAATTTATTATTTTGTTGCATGGACTCACCACAAAATCTTATAAGGACTCTCAAGGGCCATATGGATCCCAGTTGAAAACCACTGATCTGGATTAGCAGCAATGGTGTCAGAACCTTTTTAGAAGGGAGCCAAAGAATTTTTCTCTTTCACATGTAACCATGCTGGAGTACTGCCTTAAAGGTTTTAGTTGAACAAATTGACCCCTGTAGGGGAAGAGGTCGAAAATTTATTAACTGGGGCAAAATGAGTAATTTCTGGTTTCTCATTATTTTTTCCCTACCTGTTTGAAATCATTACATTGCAAGTATTGCATCATCATTTTGTACTGTTGCATCATCTTTGAAGATAAAAATTGGTCAGCATAGTTGTTGTTGGAGTTAAGAGAGTTTGAAACATAGTCAGGTGATATACTTATTTTTCAAGAAATTTTTCAAATTTGACCTAATTGTAATTGAGGTTGCTAATAAAGTATGTGGGTAATTTTGGTGTTTAACAATCAGTATTCTTTTCTCTGTTGGATTTCAAGCTAATTTTTTCCCCACATTAATGTCCAGCTTAATAATTTTCAATTTTCAAAAAATGATGTCCAAAATGGGGTAAAATGAACAATGATTAATTTCAATAATTTCATCTCAACTGCACGGTGCATACATATATTGGAAAGACAGCCACTCCAACAGATTGCGAAGAAGCTATAGAGAATATTTTATGTTGAGTTTTTAGATTTAGTTGAGTTTCCTTAATTTCAGATCTTGTGCCATTTTTCCATGATCTTCTTTCATTTGACTCATATTTTAAATTTTTGTTGCATTTCTGATCTTCCTGATGTCTGAGGATGGATATTAAGTGTATGAGTCTTTTTTCAAATGTAATTGAAGAGTCAAATTTACCTTATCCTGGTCTCACTCATTTTGCCCTAGCTAAATTTTTATTTTAATGTGCTCAGAGAACAGTGATAATTTTTGAAATAGTGTTCTGAATATGCTATAGTGTTTAGAGATTATTTGCATAGCTGATATAGTTTTTGTAAGGTAGTGAACATTTTCAAAAAAAGATTTTTTTTTCAAGGTCAAAAATGCAGTAAAGATTACTTATTCTGCACCACCCCTACTTATTTTTTAACTCAAGTACCTTTCCATTGTCTATTTTGTCAAACCACTAAGGATGTAAACAGGCCAACACAAGTTGTCAAGTGGTGGTGTTGGGGGATGAACACAAAGATATATGAACACATTCACACACACACACACACACAATGGGTTTCTACACAGTTTCCATCTACCAAATTCACTCCCAAGGCATTGGGCATTAGTTGATCTGCCCAGGGTTAAAGTAGAAAACACTTGCCCATGTGCCACACAGTGGAACTGAATCCGATGATGTCATAGCAACTCCATATATATAATGTTGTCAAAACTCAACCATAAAGACTAAATTTCTTCTTTATAACTAAAAAATATATAGCTTTGATCAGTTATTAGTCCTCTATAAAATTCACATAAGACCAATAAGGGAAGACTGTTAACACACAAACCAAAACTTTAAAAAAAAATCATTCAGTTGATTAATCAAGATTTAATTCCTGACAGGCTTAAAGCACTAACTTGCATTTGTGCTGTTTTATCCGGGGATCTTGCCTACTTAAGATATTATGGAAGTTTAAACTGTTGGAAACTCCTTACGTTGTTTTAACAAGCCTGAACGTGTACAAGTGAGATTTATATTTGTCACAAAATATGTGATTTGGACAGATGTTACATTTACATCCAATTAAAAAACAAACAAACAAAAGCCCAGTAATACTCCAAAGGAACAAAACAGAGCAATTTTCGGTGCACTAGCATAGGTAGAGTGTATGCCAACCGGAGGGCAAATGAACTCATTTGCATACAGCCAATCAGAGCTCACCTTGACCTTGTTGTCAAGTTAACAAACACACTCTACCAAGGAAACTCAAGACCAGTGTTACCCAAATTTTTCGTGCCAAATTGTAATACCGCCCACCTATCAGCCAAAAAATGCTCCATCGCCCACCTGTGTAAAAAAAAAATCCCGACACACACCAACACAAAATCCCTAGCACCCCCCGCCCCGTATCATTTGACATACACACTATATCATAGACTTGTTGCCCTGTTAGTGATGTTTGTACTAAATATGCGGTTGTTTACAAATCCCTTATTGTGGGTTTAGTTTTGCCATTAGTGTCAATAAAATTCTAACGTTCTGGAAGCATCAGTAAAGTGAAATGTGAAAACGAATTTCTATAGATGGCGTCAGAAAGGCAGTATGGTATTCCCAAAGAGAAGTCAATAGAGCAGAGTCAGATGACACGTCTTTACTGGAGTAAATACGGATCTAGTTCGTTTGGCTGCCAGCATTTCAAAAATCAAAGTTTATCGAAAATTTTAAAATTCGGCACATTGATGCACCTTTCCAAGCTGAATTGCTGGAGTTATTCAACTTTTTCCAAAAGAATGTTTTTAAAAAGTTATAGAGGTTTAAAGTTTGATCATTTTCACTTAGTCAAGAAACACGATTTCAAAGCTGTCATTTTGTGTGTGACTGCCCATTTTGTCAACATCCTGAAAATAGCACTAGTGTTTTGATATGAAAACACAGAATTACGCACGACATATAACCTCGCATAACTTCTTTTATTTTTCGGAGTTTTGGGGAAATTTATGCGAATTTGAATTCTACGCGTGGAACTTCATACGATTATGCAGAAAAAAAAATTGTAGTGGAATGTGATTTAAGGCTTAGGCCTATTTGGCTGTTATTTTTAGCACGCATGACAACCATCTCAATGACTGACAAAAATATTCGATCGATAAACAAGTCCGCGTTTTTAATACATAGGGACGCCTTATGCGAGTAGTCAAATCGATAAAAGTGTATCCTTATTCTAGGCATGCCTAGATATAAGTAAATGCAGGCGCAATTTCTAAAAATTCATTGTCACCCACAAAATGTTCATATCGCCCACTAAAATCTCAAAATCGACCATCATTTTCTAGAAATTCGTCCATCGCCTACATGTAAGTTGAAAACGCCCACCGGTGGGCGATATCGCTCACTTTGGGAAGCTATGCTCAAGACGAAGAACAGTGTAGTAAGTCAACCGAACGCCAAGTTATGCCTGATATTAGAAGGAGACAAGTAATTAGATAGATTTGCATCTATACCTATTATCGGATTTTGTTAGGACCCTATATAGTAAAGATGTGGATGGGGAAAATGTAGGTAGAGGGTGATGTGCTAGCAACCCTCTTCCCTTAATGTTTTACAAAGTAAACAACACAAATAACTACGCAGAGGCAGCCATGGTTGAAACAAGAACAACAAGCATTATCAAAAGAGAAAAGAAGCATGGTCATTCTTTACCCAAGTGACCTTATCTTATCACCCATCACTTGTTATGCGCTCATTGGCTGTATGCAAATGAGTTCATAACTGGGGTCCGAAACTCTCGTGGGAAAAAAATTTCGCGCCCGGGGCGGCCCTTCAGTTTGACGCACCCCGGACTCCACAAAAAACACATATTGCCTACAGCTGACCCAAAAGTGCCGCCTCTACCGCCCCCATTAATTACACTATTGCTTTTATGTTAACGTACATATTATCTGCAGGACCAAAGACTGCCCAAAATAGGAAGATCAGGAGACAGTAAACAAACAAAATAAACATTAATTTTTGACCTTAACTCCAAAACAACAAATATAATGCTTAGAAGACAGTAAACAAACATTAAACTTTAACCTTAATTCTAATCTTTACTGTCTGTAATTCTTTTTCTACTATTGTTATAGTGGCCACTGGTTCTCTCAAATGGATAGTAGCTTATGCATTTCTTCATAGTCCCACACTTGTAATCAACTTTTCAACCATTCATCACCATCCTTCTCTCAGTCATCGTCATCATCATCATTGACTTTAGATATTCTGATACTACTAAATACATTTTATATTTTCAAAACTACCAGATCAGTCATTTTCTTAATAAGCTAATGGTTTGTACTGGTGATTTACCTACAGATAATAGACACAAACGGGCGTCGAAATGAACTTGACACCCTTTGTCTGTGACCTAATTCCAATACACTTTTGGTATGACTACTTTTAGTTCGCTAGGAGGGCGGTCGATTCGTAGAACTATGCGATCTTTTCATTCTGACGGACAGATTTTTAAAAGAATTATGACAGAGTCATGCAAATGCTTTGCAGTATTTATTCTAACTCGTTGCATTTAAAGTTCAAATCCTGCTGAGCCGAACTGAAAAATATGGCATTTGGGTAGACATTAAATATGTATCCCATTAAAGGGAAAACAAAGCATCGGTGCTCCAAAACAATAAAACAGAAAGCTTGGGAGACATCAAATAAACATTAGTTACTCTTAGATTAAACTTTAACCTTAACGCCAATCCCCACTGTTGTTATGTAGCTTAATCTCAAGTGAATTCTGATGAAGCATTCCACCTGCAACCCTCCCCTCATCAGACACAGTATATCTAAAGACTACGCGCACAAGAGGGGTGTGCAGGATATATCGTACCCAAATTGGGAATTTTCAAGTGTCTCAGAAAATAACTGTATATACCAATAACTAGCATTTAAGTATTCATGTTTTCGGAGAGAAACTTTCCTGAGAGAAACTTTGTTACCCCTTCAAAATATTTTCCATTACAGACTTCATCATTCAGTGAGTCCTTTCATATTTTCAAGACCATGAGTTGTGATTTGTGGGAGATTTTACTGCTGTTTCTGACGATATGTTATCTTATATGCCATAGAAGTTGGTACCTACTTCTTGTAAATCCTAATTATAAGCCTTGTCTCAAAATACTGTTTGTCTCTCTGGGTCATTTTCAGTTTATTTGAACTACGATGCGCTGAAGAAATGCAGTGTTTGCTGCAGTGCCTTTACTTGCTCACTTAAAGTAAAAGTTGACCATATTCTACGTGTTTTAAAGTCAACATGTACAGATTAGTGTTGTCGTTAATAAGCCTAAAGCATAAAGTGTGCAGTAATAAGAAATAAATCAAAACATTTCTAGGTGCGGTATGGGCAAATGACATTGTGTAACGATTTTTGTTCTTGGATAGCTACTGTTATTCTTTCTCTATTTGCTTATTCCTAGAAAGTATGAAAAATGGCTAATATTTCCTTCAAACTTTACTTTTGTTCCATTTATTCAAACCCTAAAGAATCCTTCTCAATACATAGCTATGATGCATCCCCACTACTCCTGATCATGATCAGAGATGCACACATCGTCAGTCACTAAGGGATATGCTCAACTGGTTAAGGTCAAGCAAATATGGTATTGAGCAGAATATTTGCTATAATGATAGTTCTGCTTTAGCAACTCAGAACTGAATCTCTTCTGAAATGTAAAGGAAAATAGGTCAGTTTCAAACATTGATGTCCAGGTCACAAAAGCAAAGTTTGAAGGGAATAGTTCAATATTCTTTTCTTTTAAGCGTTTTCTTCACTGCGACCTTTAAAATAACGTCTTTCCTTCGTTTTAACCTGCAGAAACGTCAAATCGATCAGCTGATTTTTCGTTAATTTCCGTAAATTTTTATTCATTTATTTACTTTTGTTTTCATGACGTATAGAAGGCGACATTTACTTTGAAGTGAGAGCAGAAAGTGGAAGAGAGGAGAAAGTGAAAGATGTATGTGCGTGTATATGAAATGTACGTATATATGAAAGATAGTAGGTGTACGTGTGCGTACCTGTATGTGTGCGTGCGAACGCACGTGTTGTGTTCAGCACACAAACACACACGTACATCCATTATCTCTCATGTACATGTACACATATGCAAGCAACTTTTTTTTGTACGTGTGTGCATGTGTGTGATACATCTTTCACATTCTCCTCTCTTTCTCTTTCTGTTCAACTTCAAAGCAAATGTCACCTTCCACATGTCATGAAAACAAAAGTAAATACATAAAAATTTTTACGGAAATTAACGAACAACCAGCTGATCCATCTGACGTTTCTTCGGGCTAAAACGAAGGATTGCCAAACAAAATAAATAAATTAAAGAAATATTAATGGTGAAGTATGAAAGGAATTTTCACTTTATTTTATTCTTCAAGCTTAAAAAATTATTTTGAATTATTATTTGTAAAGTATTTTGCGTACTTTTTAAATTTCCTTTGCTATTTCTTTCACACAATTTCTAAAATTCCGACAAGAAAGTTTCAAATAGTTTTATTATACCGCCCACTCATTACTTTTAGTGAATAAGCTTTCGCTGTTAATAGTACGATTATACAGTAGATTATTTAGTTCAAGTATTTCACTGTTTCAGAAGCTTAACTTTTTATTCGTTTTCATTAAATGAAATAACTATGATGAAAATTATATCCTCATTTTGGCTGTTTCGTTTTTATTTATTTACTTTTTGTGCAACAAATGCAATGTCGATACGTTATGGTTTTTGACACAAGAACGAAATAACTTCAGATTTCCACTTTGGGATTTCTTTGGGGTCGTAGGCAGTGTGTTAGAATTAAGATGTAATACATATGTAAAAACTAACGTTTCTTTTTTCCGAGCTGAAATTTGAAACCGAATCTAAGGATTTTCGCTCGTCTGATCCACCACTGGCCAAACAGGCGCGAAAGAAATTCCTTTGTCCAGTCAAAAAATGATGGAATGCTTTTCCCTTCGACCGACGACCTGAGCCGTGTCATTTAAGGTTCAAGTGGACAGGGGACGACTTACATAGGTAGAAATTACTCCTGTGATATGTTTGTCCTTCTAGCCGTCAGACATACGACAGAGGCAGATAGCTACAGGCAAGACAGCCAACAGGTATCTTCCGCCAGTTAAGCAGCCAACAGGGAACCACGTATTCAGCATGAACGACTCAACACAGCAGCAGATGGAGAACATAAACAGACACTACTGAATGACCAACGCACACAAAACATGCCCGCTTCTACCTCATCATATCGACACAATATTTCCCCTGTTATTTTCTTCTTCGACAACTCGAAGTAAGTTGGTAATGTCAGGTAGTGAATTTTTTGGTGTATACAAGTAAATGCAAATATCGTTTAAATAAATTATTTAAACCACAATCCGATGCTTTCCCATTATTTTACATTGATGTCGTCCGTATGCCTATTTCATCTGCTACCTCAACATCTTTTGCTACACCTACTCCACAACATATATATACAAAGAATGAGTGAGAGAGAGAAAGAGAGAAGGAAAGCGTCAGGGGTGTGTCAGAGACGTCAGAAAAAAGAATAAGAGAGAGGGGGAAGGTGAAGCTAAAAGAAATGAGAGAGAGAGAAGGAACAAGAAAGTTATAAGAAGCAGCCAGGGACGATAGAGAGAAAGAGACAGGAAGCCAGAGAAGGAGAGAGTGAGAGAGAGAGGGCAAACAGAAAGAGCGGGTACACAGAGACAAAATGGGTGAGTAGAGAGAGAAAGAAAGAGTGAGAGGAGGGAAAAGAAAGAACGAAAGAGGGACAGGGAGAGAGAGAGAGAGTGTGTGTGTTAGAACCCACCTACCTAACTTCATTCGGTTTTCGAAGTCCTGTATTACTTAAAACTCTGAGAAACTCATTATTTCAACAACGATGGTAAGTATCTGGTTTGGTTTTTTTAGTTTTTGATCATAATATGACAGTTAGTAACATTACTGGAAAACTAATTAACACGAGAAACTCGATACTTCATCGATTTTTTTCCTCACCTCTTTCAGAAATGTCGTAGTGCGACAATAATTCTTTAGTTGATCGAGTGCTCGACCCAGCTTTGATTTTGTATTATCTCCGAAAAAAAAAAAAAATCCATCGAAATTATTATTTCTACATAATTAGTTTAACTTATATTAATATAGTAAAGTGGGTGAGTTGGCATGAACTGGATTGCGAGACCTAATTACTAAGATCAGCGTATATACTTTCGTCCTTCTGCGTTCGAATCCAGATAGGGGTTCACTTAAACTTTGGATTTTCTGAACAAATCTATCTTAATATTTCGTTATTAGATACCCCTAAAAATAAAAGTTCATACCTGTTGTTGTTTGACCCCATGTCAGTCCTGCTGGAGCATTCCAGCTGTGACCATCCCCATTTTTTTCTATTCACGCACAGGAAATCTACAATTCCATCATCCGAGGTGTTCCTCGTTTAAGACTATAGTTTAGCAGATATTTCTAACAATTCAAATTTTTTTTACTGAGGTTAAATTCAATCTACTGTATTCTTCCACCAACCTATTTTTATTCTTACAAAGCATCTTATACGCGAATGGAATAATAAAACTAAAGCTACAAAATGCCATGTTTTCTATCATTCTAAATTATTAAGATCGATGATATCGATTGATACCCTTCCCTCGAAATTGGTACCTAGATCAAAACGATTATCTATATATATTTTTCTTTATTAATATTCTTCTCTGCATTCACATCTGCATGAAGTCAATACAGACATCCCGTTTATGTTTGTGTATGTCTGTATCTGTGTATGCTTGCGTGTGTGCATGTATGTATATATTTGCAAGGACAGTAAGCGGCTAATCAACCTTTATTTAGTTAATTTGACTGCAGTATATAACTGGTATTCTTGGTTCCTGCGAGGATTATAATGATGATATTCTTTCGATTTAGGATCATAAATTGTAATTGAAAAATTGTCGGCAATCAGAATTGATATTTGAATGGATTTATTTTTTTAATTCAAATTTTTTTTTTTTTAATGGAGCATGGATAGCGGGAAACCTTAAAAATTCGAAAAGTTTCCATTGTTGAAATAATAGGAACCCAAGGAAATTATTATTATTTTTTTTTTTAGGTAAAAAAAAAAAAAGAGAAAGAAAAAGGATAAGGTGTCTGTCTATCCGACCCGTCCGTCTGGACATTGTCAAATGCTGTCAATGTTACCATTTTTCAGCCTTTATGAAGGCGCTTGTTTTTGTGGTTGGGCATTCGGCTTACGACCGTAAGGCTGTAATTTCGATTCCTGGCGGCACGTTGTGCAAAACATTTAATTTCAGAAGATGGCAAAAATAAGTAGTACCTGTATTTCGAAGGGCCAACCTTGTCACATTCTCCCTGAGAATTACTTTAAGGGTATGCGTATCTTTGGAGTGCTCGACCATTTGCACGAATAGGCTGTTCCGTTGATCGAGCACTTGGAAATACTCGTCGTTGTAAGCGACGGAGTGCTAGTTCATAAACCGAAAGAATGCTAAAACGATGCATTTTCGTCATCACAGACCCATTTTACATTTGTTCATTAAAATTGTTCACAGACACCAAACAGCAACAGAAACACGTAAAAACATCCAGACACATATTCCAGAACCCACTCTCATCACTATACTATCGATATACGAATACAATCAATGTTTAATGTTGGGAGTATTGATCAGTTGTGACGTTCAGTCTTTCTAAAAGACTTGAACGGGTCCTAAAGAAGTTTATAGAAAAACTGTGTTGTTACTATTTGGAAAGGACAAAGAAGTTCTATATCGAAAATTACTCCCAACTTTGTAGATTTAAGCTTTCAGAGTCTATGAGGGATTCGTTGATTGTTCCCACTAGCGTGGCAAGAGTTATAACGATCTGGTGGGCAAAGGTACTTTTTAGCACCCTGGGGGTGAATGTACTTTTAGTACCACTTTCTTGCCCCTCCCCTCTGTTACTTTATTTTTGTTGAAATACATTGGTTTTGTTTTAATTCATTTGTGAAAAATGATGAAGAGTTTAGGAAAATAACTTTAAAGTCATACAAATGTGACGAAATAGTTTTAAACAGTTGTAATATATAATTCAGTTAATTTAATCCATTTAATATCAGTCTAGTTTTCAGCTGTCTTAGATTGGGAATTAAATTATACAAAACAAAGAATGTTGGTTAGAGAATAAAGAGTGGAAATAGATTTTTTTCTTCAAAAATTTTAAATACGTTAAAAAGTTTTATTTGTAAACAGTTTTTTTTAGTTGATTTGAAAACACGAAATATACCAATGGGAACAGCTCAATATTATTGCGTTATTATTTTTAATTCAGTATGTATTAGTCTGTTACATGTCACATGACAGATTTCTTTGGAAGTATAGTTTTGTTACTACGGGTAATATCAGGAAACAGCATAAACATACAAGAATTGTAATTTAATCTTTATCTAATTTCTTGGTGCTTATCCAAAATGATAAAATGAATACAATTTTTCGAAAGAAAGATATTTATTACCTCAAAATAAAATTAAAACAAATTTCTCGTTTACATAACTTCCATATACTTTCATTCACTCTCTCCCTCTCTGTCTGTCTGTCTCTTCTGTAAGATTCTTACATTCTCTCTCCCTCACCGTGAGTGTATGTAGACTTCTTCCTTTATTTATTGTCTACCACCGAGCCTCGTATGCAGTGGTGGACTGGCCAAGTTGCTAGCTTGCCCGATGACAAGTGGGCCCCTGCGTCACTAGAATCCATATAGGCGGGTGGGGGGCGTGTTAGTATCTAAGGAGCCTAGCCCCTCAAGTTTGAGAATTTTTTATTCACTCCTGGAAGAATGTATTAATTATTTCAGCCTGGTTGTGTTTATAGACAGTTGAAAAGAATACTTTTAACAAAAAATAAATTAATTAATTAATCAAAAAAAATAAATGATAGCATTGTAGTTGCGGGTGGGTCCCCTTAGTCTCTTGGCAACTAATATGTTTAGACTCAGTCCGCCACTGCTCGTATGTACATCCATTCTGCACCTTTTATGTTTAACCCCTCTCTCTTTTTATGTGCTGTCTAGCGTGACTGGAGGGATCAACCAACCATCCATCAAACACCTTAGTTTCAACTTCAATAATTTCTTCCGTTTCTGATCCATGCATGGAAATATGCTATAAACTTTGCCCACTTAAAGCTAGCTTTTTGTGTGTTTAACATTGTTAGCAGGAAATTAAGACTGCAGTTGTTCATTCCTCACTTGTCTTAATTATAGTTGTTACTATAATTATTATTGTTTGTCTCTTTGATTTATATGTAGTTAACACAACACTGTCGTTAACGCATATATTACTACTTAAATTCCAGCAACTGAACAACAGTTAATAGCTTTCAAAACAACAAGAAGTATTAGTCCAAACTTTATTTTTGCTTCTTATCTTTTACCATTTACTTGTTTCAGATGTAGGACTGTGGCCATACTGGGGCACCATTTTGAAGGGTTTAGTCAAACAAGTCGACTCTTATACTTAATTTGAAGCCTGGAACTGATTCTTTTGCTCTCTTTTGCTGAATTGCTAAGTTACGGGGATGTAATCAACCAGCACTAGTTCTCAAGCTGTGGTGAAAGACAAACACACAGATACACTCTCACATATACATGATGGGCTTCTTTCAATTTCCAAACAAATCCACTCACAAGAGGCTATAGTAGAAGACACTTGTCCAAGATGCCCTGTAGTGGGACTGTACCCAAAACCACTTGCAAGATTCATAATCACACAACTTTTACAAATCTTACAAAGCCATAGGGAAAACATTTTGTCTAAAGAGCAAAACAGAATTGAAAACTGAAATTATTCCAATGTAAATAAAGGCACAAATGTTGGTGTGTGGTTAAGAAACTTGCTTTCCAACCTTGTGGTTTCAGGTTCAGTCTCACTGCATGGCACCTTGGGCAAATGTTTTCTATTGTTGCCTCAGGCCAACCAAAGCCTTGTGAATGGCTTTGATAGATGAAAACTGAAAGATGCCCATCATATATGTATATAAGTGTAGATATATGTCCAGTTCTTGGCATCACATGATGGTTGTTGTAAATAAGTATCACTGCTGTGCAAGTGACATTGTTCTTTCCCATTCGTCTGTGGAAAACAATTTTGGCTGTAGGGAAATTTTGGAAACATGAAGGTTGGCAACAAGAAGGGCATCTGACTTTAGGAAAATATACTTCCATGAACTCTGTCTGATCCATGCAATCATGGGAAAAATGAATGTTAAATGATGTTGGTAATAGTTAGACATACTTACATAAGTGTGAACCACACCCTGCCGATTCTATTTCTTCACAACTTTCAGAAAAATGGATATTTTTTAAATGAAATTTTCTACAAATATGCTTCAGATGGTGTAGATTTTGATTATATTAGAATTTGTTGTGAAAAACTTTTTCTGGGAGTGGGAAGAAGAGTTTCAAAAAATTCATGAGTTGGCTTTGTTTCGTGTGTGTGTGTGTGTGTGTGTGTGTGTGTGCCCACCAATATTTTTTTCTATATTAAATTCTTATATAATAGCAATGTACTCTTAATTGTCCCATGTTGGAACAACAGTATGTTGGAACATACTGGTATGTCCCCCTCCCCTAGCATAAGCCAACTTGCCCCACCATGGAGCATGTCAGGACATTCAGACATGAATCACAAATATTAACTTTCTTCAAGAATCTCTCTATGCCATTACTGAACGGGTTTACTGAGTTTATTGTAAATATGTATATAACTATACCAATGATGATGATGATGTGGATTTACCAATACAGCCATATGTTGAAAAATAAGCCTTTTTGTGAGATATGTTCCAACTAAGTCTACTTTCCTCTGTCCTAAAATTTCTAGCACAAGTTTTTTTTTGTTATGCATTTATAATGTTCTTCTATATGTATTCAAACAACATCTGCACATCCAGTCAGTCTGTGATGTTATTGTTATGCTAATATTATGGCATTGGATGTGCATGGTCAGTACTGAAGATTAAAGGGACAATGAATTGGCCGACAGAGACAGTTTTATGGTGTTCCACTTGGATTAACTCAATTGTTACAGATGCCTGAAGTTTTTAAGTTTGAAAGCCATTCAGATTTAGATAATATGTCTCCAGGATTGACAATGAAACAAAAACAACCTGGGAAAATACAAAAAGAAACTTGAGCAAAACGAATATGTTGAATGCTTAAAAGTTACTTATTATAAAATGTCATTATTACAGATTTTTTAATTTGCTGAAAGTTATTACGCTAGCATCCTCAAAACAAAAACATTTCTTAGAAGAAAATAGAAATACATTTCAAAGTAATTGCGAATTGAAAACTCATTTCAATATATATATATTTAGGATGTGTTTTTATTTTTTAAGAATGTTCTTCTTTTTTGGATGTTCTAAAAAATATATTACTTCTCTGATGCTTTAGGGTGTGCGTCTTTTTGGGATATATGAACTACTGGCTATGTGTGTGTGTGTGTGTGTGTGTATATATATATATATATATATATGCATACACGAAGGGGTGCTGAAAAGTTCCTGGCTTTGGGTAAAAGAAAATATAGGGGGATCAGTTAATTATGATTTTATTAAATATATTCCATTCTCAGATTCACACACTTATTGCAGCAGTCCTTCAGTTTTTTTAAGCTCTGTAACAGAACTCGAAAGGTTGGGCCTCCAACCAGGCCTTTTGCGATACCCTTAAGGGTAGGAACTTTTCAGTACCCCCTTGTGTATATATATATATATATATATATATATATATATATATACAGCAGAATTGATACTGGTGCTGGTGCCACATAAAATGCAGCCAGTGCACTCTGTGGAGTGGTTGGCATTAGGAAGGGTATCCAGCTGTAAAAAAGTATCTCAGAACAGACAATAGAGCCTGGTGCAGGCCCTGGTCTTACCAGCTCCAGTCAAACAGTGCAAGCCATGCCAACATGGAAAATGGAGATTAAATGATGATGATGATGATGATACACTCACATACACAATATGTGTGTGTGTGTGTGTGTGTGTGTGTGTTGTAATTATTGTAAATACAAAAATTTTGGTATTTTAATACCATCATTATATTTCTCAGTCATTTGGTCAATATAATTATGTAAAGGAATCTGTTTCTCAAGAAATTGACCTAGATTGATTAAAGTCTTATGAGTTGGTTCCTCAAGTCATTAATTAAATGATAAATGATTTATATAAGATAAAAAAAAAACTTAAGATGGATAATTTTCTCAGAGAACTTTACATGATTAAAAAAAAAAAATTGTGATTTTTTTTTGCAAACTTGACTAAAGTGGTTTGCTTCACAATCATGAATTCTTGAGTTTGATACCACTGCATGGAATCTTGGGATGCATTAGGTTAGATAGACAAGAACTGTGTGGTTATCCATTGGACAGGTTGTACCTGTAATTCAAAAGTCCTTGGCCTGAATATTACATGAAGGGTACATGTGTCTGTGGAATACTCAGTCACCTAGCAGAAGTCCTGTACATTTATACTGTATTTACTAAGGTGAGCAGGGTCACCAAAAGTGCCTTTGCAGTTGCTACTTAAAGTGATTTAAATTAAAACCTGTCATCAAAATTTCATGTTATTTTAAATTCCAATAACAACAAAGTTACTTTACTAAATTCTTTGTTAATCCTAAAATCAAATGAACCAGAAGCGATGTATTTCAACAGAAATATGGTAAGGAAAGCATTAAAGTAATCTAAATTTAAAACCTTCCATCAAAATTTCACATTAATTCATGTGCCAAATACCTGCTTCATAACGACCAAATTACTTTACTAAATTCTTCATTGCTTTCAAAATTATTTGAAACAACAACAGTGTGAAATTAAGGAATAAGTAGTTTAGTGGATTGAGTGACTGTATGATCATTGTAGAAACCGTAGTGGGATCCATCATTTCGTTTACAAGCTGTGGTTGCTTATATTAAATTGGAAATATTTATATACTGATATGGTGGGCTGGAAGAGGCCCCTGCACCAGATGGTTGGAAGTGATTTGGGGGGGGGGGGCTCAATGTCACTTTGCATCCTTAGAGGATGCAGAGTGCTAGCACAGGACTTCCAGCAATGGAGAGCACTCATGGAGTTAGTCAGCTCTACACATGATGACATTTCTGGAACCTGTAACCTGGGATGACCCCCAACCCCATCAAGCAAGAGCTTGAAGCAGACAAGCAAGCATGTTGATAAGAGCAGTGGATTAACAGAATCATTTGAATGCCAGGAAAAATTCCCCATGGTATTTGTCTTGGCTCTTTATATTCTAATTCTACCTATGATCAACTTTGCCGTGTTTGTTCCGTAGAGGTTGCACTATGTCACTTTGTATGCCACATCAGTACCGGCTTTCTTTCATTTTCTTAAGTTTTGGTTTTTTTGAATTTCAGCATCCTGAGGCTAATTATATGAAAGGAAATAATTTTCGGCACTTTCACAACCACCCTCACTCATTCTAACCAGCAACAGCAGTAGTAGTAATAGTAGTAGTAGTAGTGGTGGTGATAAAAAATAAAGTACCATTCAAGTTGTTTGATTTAAGTGACTTACCTGCTCTTGTGGAATTAGAAAATATTATTTGAATAATGATAGGAAATGTTATCTTTCTATTAGAAAATATTTGAAGATAGTATTGAAAGAGTTCAGAAAGAGGTAACTAACAAGCTTGATATCTTTAATTTAATTCTGCTGCTTTATGTATTACTAAACAAATACCAAGTGTGTGTTGTCTGGATTTTTTTTAAAGAGTAATGCCTGTTTTCTTTAACTGTTTAGTTACCCATATTGCTGTTGAAATACATGACCTTGTTTCAATAAATTTTTTAAAATAACAAAGAATTTGTTCTTTGCTACTCCTGGCACAAGGCCCAAAATTTTTTGGGAGGGGGCCAGTCGATTAGATCGACCCTAGTACACAACTGGTACTTAATTTGTCGACCCTGAAAAGATGAAAGGCAAAGTTGACCTTGGCGGAATTTGAACTCAGAACATAAAGACAGATGAAATACCAATAAGTATTTCGCCTGGTGTGCTAACATTTCTGCCAGCTTGCTGCCTTTACCCTTTCGTCACCGTATTTATTTTGAGATGCTCTGTGTTTCTTTCAATTATTTTAAATATAAAGAAAGAATTTAGTAAAATAACTTTGTTATCATTAAGCTAGTGTTAGGAACATAAAGTGTGATTAAGGTTTGGTAGAAGGAACATAAAGTGTGATTCAGTTAGGAACAAAAAGTGTGACTAAGGTTTGGTGGAAGATGTTAATTCAAAACTTATGAAAACAAGACATTTGTACTACAAAGCCAGAGCCGGTTTCAGCTGAGTTGGTAACGAAAGGGTCAACAAAGGATTTATTAAAATGACCGTGGCATTCTTAAGCTAGTGTTTTAATTTAAATCACTTTTGACCCTTTAGCATTTGAATTACTCTGTCAAATGCATGCTTACTTATTTGCATTGGTTTGAATTAATCATGCATTATCTTGTAACTTTGAGATTTCAATGATGTGATTGTTTTTAGAATGACATTATAAGAGAGGTGTGAGAGGCCGGATCTGTCCAGTTTGTACATAAAACAGGTTGAAAATTTGGGCTGGATACGGCCTGTTTAAATGCTAAATGGTTAAACAGGAAATTTGTGTTACATAACAAGGGCGGTTACATGTGAGATGGTATCAAAAGAGTTAAGTACTTGTTTCTGTTTAAACTGATACACATCTTAAGAAAGCTCAAGCTGCTCTAAATCTAGATATCTAGATAACTAATTCTCAGTCTTTTTGACTTTATGGTGTACTAAAGATCAGATGTTACAAAAACTTACTCATGAAGAGTTGGGAGAAAAAAAAGGAAACTATTCCTTATCTTTGTTTTATTAACCATACTTGTGACTTATAATCCTTTTTACTATAGGCTCAAGGCCTGACATTTTTGGGGAGGGGACCAGTTGATTACATCAACCCCAGTGTGTAACTGGTTCTTAATTTATTGACCCCGAAAGGATGAAAGGCAAAGTCAATCCTGGTGGCATTTGAACTCGGAATGTGATGACAGCAAAATACTGCTAAGCATTTCGCCTAGCCACCTTAACTTGTGTGTTACAATAAGTTATGAATAAGGTTTTTCTAAGGTGCTAAAACCATTAATATGAATTTTCTAAAACCTTAAATTATACTTTTAAAAATCCTGCAGTGCACTCACAGTGCACCCACCTAGTTGCACAGCAGTGCACAATGTTAGAACAGTGTCAACACTAGGAATAATTGAGTAATATCTAGCTTTGTAGGAATATTTAAGGAATAATCTAGCTTTTATTAGTGGATACTGAATTTAGTATTTTATTTTAAATAATGGCTTCAAATTTTATTTAAACAATTTTATTTAAAGCAATAATAGGGTGAATCATATCTCCAAAGTAATTGTACTCTGAATATCAACAAAGCTGACATCTATAAAGTGGCAATACTCCCAATGTAATAGCAATGAAGGTTGACATCTCCAACTTGGTGATACTCCAAGTAGCAAAAAAAAAAGCTTGATATCTACAAGTTGGTGATACTTCCAGTGACATTGAAACTTCACATCTTGGTGCTCTTTGGACTTGGTACTCCTGATATGACAATGAAGCTTGATATCTAGGAGTTGATATTCCAAGTAACAAAAGTAGCAAGCTGGCAGAATTGTTAGCACACTGGGCAAAATGCTTAACAGCATTTCATGTCTTTGTTATGAGTTCAAATTCCATCAAAGTCAACTTTATCTTTCATCCTTTAGGGGTCAATAAAATAAGTACCAGTTGACCTCTGGGGTTGATGTAATTGACTCACATTTTCCCCCAGAATTTACTGGCATTGTGCCAAAATGTGAAACAATATTTCAAGTAATAATGGCATCTTTTATCTACAAGGTGGCAATACCCCCAACACAATAGCAACAAAGTTTGATATATGTAAGCCATATATTTACAGGCTGTTGATGCTCCCAATACTCTTTTATGGCACAGTCTAGAGGAGAATCGATTTCCATGGCTCTTCTGAAACTGGTGAAATTTATAAGAAGTTTATAATGAGAATGAACATCTGTAAGTTCGGGGTGACACAAAATAAGAAGGATTTCCAAAGGGAGGTACACTCTAGGGAGGAAAAATTGAGTAAGTATGTTAGTGGAGTTCCTTGTGGTGAAGTTGAGATACAGTAGAAATGTCAAGAGTAGAAGAGACAGGCATGTTTGGTGGTATGTAACTGTCTAGTTCAGAAGAGTAGAGGCCATCATAGTAGAGACAGAAGTGTTAAAGAGAGGAGACAGAAAATCTATGGGCCAGAGGTTGCAGTGTGTTGGTTAGTCTTTGCTATACAATCAGATACCCCTCTTTTGGATGGTTTGTAATGTACAACAGTAACATCAGCTCCATAACTGTCTCAGGTATGGGAGCAGTATTTTATTGTGGATCTTACTTGAGCTCTTTGTAGAGTGTGAGCATTCCATATCAACCAACATATTTTCTGGTACTGGAAAAAGTGGATTATCCTTGGGATGCATTTTTTGCTATGTTTTATGTCATAGTATGGAGAACTAGAATAAATACAGCCTCATTTCCTTCCTACTGTGTTTAGAGGTTTGTGATATTATAATCCTCAGTTCATCTTTCATTCACTGATTTTTAGTATCAAAATTAATCAAGATTTTAATGACAAACTAGTTTAATATCCAAACAACTCTCCTATTCATTGTGAACTATTTTACATATTATTCTTTTTTTCTTATTCTTTTACTTGTTTCAATCATTTGACTGTGGCCTTGCTGGAGCACCGCCTTTGGTCGAACAAATCAACCCCAGGATTCTTTGTGAGCCTAGTACTTGTTTTATTGGTCTCTTTTGCCATATTGCTAAGTTACAGGTACATAAACACACCAACATCAGTTGCCAAGTGATGGTGGGGGGACAAACACATACGCACACACAAACATATACATATATATATATATATATATATATATATATATATATATATATATATATATATATATATATATATATGATGGGCTTCTTTCAGTTTCTGTCTACCAAATCCACTCACAACGCTTTGGTCAGCCTGAGGCTATAGCAGAAGACACTTGCCCAAGGTGCCACACAGTGGGACTGAACCTGGAACCATGTGGTTGGAAAGCAAGCCCCTTACCACACAGCCATATTAGTTTAAAAAAAAAACACTTTTGGTTTTATTGATTTCTTCTGCACCTTTTTGTTGTCTATTATATTGTTGTTATTGGTTGTTGGTGTTGTTGTTACTAGCTCTATAGTATTACTAAATGTGGAACACATTAAAGCAGCTGTAATTGTTTGGAGCTATTTTATGTTATTTTTTTCCAACATTTATTTATTCATTTAAGAAAATATGTAGAAACGTGATATTTATGCACTCTTCACTACATAATATATTTATAAACATTCATATGAAGTTCCATACATTTTTCCCACTATCAATTCTATTCATAAGGCATGGGTCAGCTTGTGGCAGTACTAAAGGCTCTTTGCCAAGGTACTGTACATAGCTATTCCATTATTTTATACTTCATATGGGTTATATCTTTTGCAAGGCTATAGTTTATTTCATTATTTCCATATATAGGCAATGGATAAAAATGGTTGAACCAGATTAAGTGATACCCCACAGATTAAATTCACTTTTAGTTGACTACATGTAATCGTGCTGGGATGTATATGTGTGTGTGTGTGTTTGTATGTGTGTATATGTGTATGTATGCATATTTGTGTGTGTGTGTGTGTGTATATATTTGTATTTACGTATCTGTTTATTTGTATATACATGTTTGTATATATGTATGCATATATATGTATGTGGATGTGTATATATATCATCATCATCATGAGATATATGGGTGTGTATATATATATATATGTGGGTGTGTATATATATATGTGGGTGTGTATATATATATATATATACAGACACACACACACACACACACAAACCACACGTGTTTGTGCATATATGGGTACAGGTCGTCACAAACAGTAAGCAACATGAAATACGAAACAAACAGTAAACATGAAATACAAGAACATATGAGTTGAATATGCAAACACCGAGAGAAACAAATGGAAAACATGACAAGTAACATAAAAAACGACCCTTCATCAGTTGTTGGCTGCCTATCTACTCCTCATTTTGAGCATTGAATGACAATATGAGTCTTCAAAGGCAGTTGCTCCCACAAAAGCCAAAATAAGATTTGGCATTTATGGAGGGTCAAAGTTGGTAACAAAAACAGTACAGTGGTGACATAGAAGGAAATCGAACAAAAACAAAGATGGAGGTTTGGCAAAAGAGAAGATAGAAGAGAGAGAGAGATAGAGAGAAAACGATTGGGGGAGAGAACAGTATAGGGTAGAGTTGCATCAAAAAGATTAAGGTAAACTTAACTGGAAATGGATGCGTGGTGTTCAAATAATAATATAAATAATATATATATATGCACACACACATGCATACACATATATAGATACAGGATGTCACAAACAGTAAACAGCATGAAATACAAGAACAAATGAGTTGAATACAGATCTATAGTTAAGAGATGAGGAATTATGTACATTGTTTACATTTGATGGATACTTGTCCTCATCTTGTTTGTTGTTAACACAATGTTTCGGCTGATATACCCTCCAGCCTTCATCAGGTGTTTTGGGGAAATTTCGAGCCTGGTTTCTCATTCCTAAGGTATTTTTCGATGTTGTTACTATTATTATTATTATTATTATTATTATTATTATTATGTATATATATTTGTATGTATAAGTCTATCCACTTGTCCATGCTTGCATAGGTTGGATAGAATTTGAGGCAGATTTTCTATGGTTGGGTTCCCTTCTTCTTGCCAATCCTCACTTATTATAAGCAAGGTAATTCTTCTCCATTGCTAGACATATTTTCGCAGACTTTTGGAATACATCATCTATAACTACCACTCAATGTCAAGACAAGGACACACACACACACACATATATCTGCACACCCATGCGTGCACACACACACACACACACACACACACACACTAAGGGCTATGGGCTATATTAGAAGATACCTTCCCAAGGTACCACGCAGTGGGGCTGAACACCAAATCCTATTGATGGAAAGCAAACTTCATAACTACACAGTTACACCTGCACCTAGTCTGTCTGTTTGTCTAGTGCATGAATAAATTAACTACTCTAATATATTAGTCTTGTTTGTAGAAATAACTCAATATTTCCTGATATATTTTTTTGTTTCATTGAAATTTAAGTCTCCCATCTGCTACTGCATGGTGGTAGGGTCCTCGTCATACTGTGCTACTGTTAGGGAGTGTGAGATATGGCTGAATAATTTATCACATATGAAACAGTTAGTGGTTATATTTAGAATGTTGGATAATAGTGGTATATGGAATTTACAAGACTGGAAAGGTTTTGTGTGCTATTGTTGATGTTATTAACCTTTATTAATTTATTTTATAGTTTTGCCATTGTTGACTGTAGCATAATAATTCATTAGTATTGATTTTTGTTTTCTATGTTTGATGTTGTTTTTGTTATTGCTGCTGCTGTTGTGTACCAAAGGCTAATATTTCTGTGAGTGAGAGTTGGGGTGAGTGAACTGGTACAACAGCAGTGTACACAGATCAATAAGATTTACAAGAAAAATCAATTACTGGCTGAGTTGATATTTTGCCTGACTATCAACCAGTGAATGAGTGGTTCATATCTTGTCACCAAAACTATTTTGTATTTGTTACCAATAGATGAGGGAAATAAAAATAACAAACCTCTCATCTGATTTTTATGAAATTTATTCAACAACTGGACTAAATTCTCAGCTACTTTATACTTTATACTACACTGTCAAAAGTAGTACTTATTCACATTCATCATCATCATCATCATCATTGTTTAACGTCCGCTTTCCATGCTAGCATGGGTTGGACGATTTGACTGAGGACTGGTGAAACTGGATGGCAACACCAGGCTCCAGTCTGATTTGGCAGAGTTTCTACAGCTGGATGCCCTTCCTAACGCCAACCACTCAGAGAGTGTAGTGGGTGCTTTTACGTGTCACCCGCACGAAAACGGCCACGCTCGAAATGGTGTCTTTTATGTGCCACCCGCACAAGCCAGTCCAGGGGCACTGGCAACGATCTCGCTCGAAAATCCTACAGGAGCCTACATTGTTTTAAATTAATCATACATAAGCGCAGGTGTGGCTGTGTGGTAAGAAGCTTGCTTCTCAACCACATGGTTCCAGGTTCAGTCCCACTGCCTGGCACCTTTGGTGAGTGTTTTCTATTATAGCCTCAGGCTGACCAAAGCCTTGTGAGTGGATTTGGTAGACAGAAACTGAAAGAATCCCATTTCTAACAAAACTGTCCGATGAACGGGAACGTGAAACTCAGAGTAACGGTTTTTTTGTTATATTTCTGCTGCTTTTAAATAAAGCATAT
>NC_068989.1:67217151-67222735 GCF_001194135.2 Octopus bimaculoides | reverse complement strand
TTGTGCGGGTGGCACATAAAAGACACCATTTCGAGCGTGGCCGTTTTCGTGCGGGTGACACGTAAAAGCACCCACTACACTCTCTGAGTGGTTGGCGTTAGGAAGGGCATCCAACTGTAGAAACTCTGCCAAATTAGATTGGAGCCCGGTGTTGCCATCCGGTTTCACCAGTCCTCAGTCAAATCGTCCAACCCATGTTAGCATGGAAAGCGGACATTAAACGATGATGATGATGATGATGATGATGATATATATATATATGTGTGTGTGTGTGTGTGTGTTTGTGTCTGTTTTTGTATCCCACCACCACTTGACAACCAGTGTTGGTGTGTTTACGTCAGTGTAACTTAGTGGTTCAACAAAAGAGATTGATGGAATAAGTACTAGGCTTAACTTAAAAATAAGTAATGGGGTCGATTCATTTGACTGAAACGAATTGCTCATGGTGGTGCCCCAACATGGCCACAGTCTAATGACTGAAATAAATAAAATTTAAAAGATATCTTGTAGCTTCGAGGTTTTGAGACATTGCAAGGTAGGTGTGAGAAGTCAAATCTGGCTGGCTTGAATATAAAACAGCTAGAATATTTTAGTCTGATATGTCTAGTTTAAATGCTAAAGGATTAAGTATTATCTAAAGAAATATTTGATATTTAAGGGCAAAGATGCTACCTTAATGTACGTGGCCTCACCAATGGTCACCGCTATTACAATCATTTCATCATAGGACAAGGTAGGATTAGAAATTTGAAATTAAGGAAAAAGATGCATTGAGCTTACATATATAATTTTTTTCTTATTATTTACTTAATACAGTGTTCTTAAATTTCCTAGACATTAGTAATCAAGTACTGTACCATTTCTTTCTTTTTAGAAATCATCAGCATGTCATAACTTGTAACTTATTAATTAAATATTTTAAGAAGTGAGACATCTCATTGAAGATGGCAGTAATTACATTTTGAGGGAAATTCAGGGAAGATTTTTTTCCACATGGAACATTAGTAGGTTAAGAATTGAGACCATAGCACTTTTTATAAAATATAAGCACAGGCATTTAGTAACACTCTCCCCAGAGGGATGAGTCAATCGGAGTAAAATTTAATCTGTAAGGAATTATGTAGCATGTTTCTACTATTTCTATTCATTGTCTATATATGGAAATATTGAAATAAAGAGCAACTTTGCAAATAATAATCATACCCACACAAAGCATAAAATATTAGAACATCTCAGTGCAGTATCTTGTGAAAATGTTTTTACTATTGCTCTGAGTTGTCATATGTTGTGAGTAGAACTCATAGAGGGGAAAATGTATGGAAGCCCATATAAATATTTATAAATGTGTGTCTATAATTATATGTATACATGTAAGTTGCATGAATCTTTTATTGCAGCTTATATCTGTGAAGAATGCAGAAACATTACGGGTCTATATTTTTCTTAAGAAACTAAATAAATAAATTGTGTGGTTTAAAATTTCACTTTGAAAACATTTGCTTTGGATTCTATTTCACTCACATTTCCAGTAGCAAATGTGACAAGGTAGTGTCTGGTAACTTAGAGCAGAACAAATATTAACATAGGACCTCATTTACTGAGCACCAAGTTTTCGTTTTTTCACTCAGATGTTCATGTGTCTCTCTCAATGAGAGATGCATGCATGCATGCATCCACACTAATACTCATGCACATACGTAGTCCATACAAACGTCCTTATGGGCTTCCATACATTTTTCCTCTGCTAGTTCTTCTCAAAAAACATTGGCCAATGTTTAGCAAGTAGAAGATACTTTTCCCAAGGTGTAATGCAGTTGGATTGAACCCAAAACTACATGATTGCTAAGTGAATTTCTTATCCACACAACCAGTTTTGCACCCAGTTATTGCCACTGCCAATCTCTTTGCAAAAGATACCAAATAAACTTTGCCATTAATCTTAGAATCTTTGTTGTTGTTAGACACCAGATCAACCCTCATTGAACAGAGCTACTATCACTATGACTCTGTGTGTGTGTTCAGTTGTACACTTGCATCTGTCATGACACTTCCATTTTCTTAGAGTTATCCTTTCATATTATTTGAGAATTGATTACTATTTCTAATTGGTTGATCAGACATGTAGAAGCTCCCTTTTAGGCTTAAATAAATAAATAAATAAATATCTGTTGTTGTTTTGTCTGAGGTCAATAGTGAATAAGTGAACTTATGATTAAATGCATTCCAACTGTAACCATCCTATCTTTTCTCAAGTGGTGTGTTTATCTGGACTACATTATCTAATGGGTCAATTTAAAAAAAATAGCAGGGTGTGATTTGAGTGAGACTTGGTTGCTATTTCTAGTGGATTGAGTGACCATGTAGAGGCCACAACATTGGCTTGCCCCTTGTTTGCTGTAGTAGATTGCGTTGACTACTTGTCTCCTTACAAATTTGTGGTTTTGTCAAGAATCAGTGCTACCCCTTAACCTTTTTCATACCAAATGGCCTCATTTGGTTTGACACGAAAAGGGTTTTATGTTACAAACTTTCACATGTGTGGTAAGTAGCTTGCTTACCAACCACATGGTTCCGGGTTCAGTCCCACTGCGTGGCATCTTGGGCAAGTGTCTTCTACTATAGTCTCGGGCCGACCAAAGCCTTGTGAGTGGATTTGGTAGACGGAAACTGAAAGAAGCCCGTTGTATATATGTATATGTATGTATATGTGTGTGTGTGTGTGTTTGTGTGTCTGTGTTTGTCCCCCCACCATCGCTTGACAACTGATGCTAGTGTGTTTACGTCCCCGTAACTTAGTGGTTCAGCAAAAAGAGACCGATAGAATAAGTACTAGGCTTACAAAGAATAAGTCCTGGGGTCGATTTGATTGACTAAAGGCGGTGCTCCAGCATGGCCGCAGTCAAATGACTGAAACAAGTAAAATAGTATTCTAAAGTGATCTGGATTAAAACCTTCAATTAAGATTCCATGTTAATTTATGCTCCAAACACTAGCTTAATAATGTCAGTCATTTTACGAAATTCTTCATTATTTTTTTTAAAAAAGGCTATGTGAGAAAAAGAAATTTTTCATGCAGTCATCTCCTACTCCCCTTATTGCATCTCCTTAATCCTTTAGTGTTCAGTTACTGTGTTAAATATAATTTCTTTTTATTCAAATTGTTTTGAATTAAACATGCGTTATCTTATAGCTTTGGGGTTCCGATGATGTGATAGGTTAGGTGTGAGAGGTTAGATATGGCCAGTTTGTATGTAAAATGTAGAATATTTGAGCCAGATTTGGCTAGTTTAAATGCCGAAGGATTAAAATAGCCTTAATTTTATGGATTGTATTCTCTTTGAATATATTACTATCCACTGTTTTGCACACTGAGTTGAAATCCCACTGAGGTTAACTATGTTTTAAATTCTTTCAGAGCCAATTACTTTTAGTATCAGTCCAGTAATAGGGGTAACTTTTTTCCTCTTTGGATTGTACCTGTGTAATTCCAAAAGCGCCACCCTTGTCATCTTGTGTTATACTGATTAATCCTGAGAATTGCATTGAAGATAAGTAAGGTGCAGGTATGGCTGTGTGGTTAAGAAGCTCACTTTGCAGCAATGTGGTCTCAGGTTCAGTCCCAAGGCACATACCTTGGGCAAGTGTTTTTTTATTATAGCCCTGAGCCGACCAATGTCTTCTGAGTGAATTTGGTAGATAGACTGTGTGAAGCTTGTTGTGTGTGTGTGTTTCTTTGTGGTTGTGTTTGTTCCCCACCACTACTTGGTAACTAGTGTTGGTTTGTTTACATCAATGAAACAAAGCAGTTGTGCGAAAGAGACTGATAGAGTAAGGACCAGGCTTAAAAAATTAGTACTGGGGTTGATTGGTTGATTTATTTGACTTAAACCTTTCAGGTCAATGCCCCAGCATGGCCACAATCCAGTGATTGAAAGAAGTAAAAGATAAAAGATAAAAAGATGTCTGCAGAATGCTCAGCCACCTACAAGTTAATTTCATGGGTAGGGATCCAGTTACTTGAATGACTGATGGCTCATCGTCAAGCTGACGAACAGTCTACCTGGTCTGTGAACCTGTTTGTTTAATGAGTTGTCATTTCCCCATCTGCTTTGTCGGATGTCAGCAGCTGTGCCAATCCTTTGTCAGCTTACATCACCTGTTCTCGCTTAGTGATGACTGTGTGTGTGTATTCAGTTGTACACTTGCATCTGTCATTGTTTTCTTACAATCTATTTATATTGGTTTAGAACAGACTTACAATCAAAGTTATTCCAACTGTGACCATCCCAACTTTAATCAAACTAAGATATTCAATCTGTCCTTTTCATTTTTCTAAGACGGTAAGGAGTGATTTGAGGTAGATTTAGCCACTATTTCAGATACTTTATATCTAAGACTAAGATTACCTTATTCAATGTGTTCTTCCTTTTTTTTAAGATGGTAGGTGTGGTTTCAGGTAGATATAACTGCTATTTCAGATATTTCATATCTAGCACCACCTCATTCAATGTGTCCTTCCTATTTTAAGATGATAGTGAGTGATTTGAGATAGGTTTGGCTGCTATTTCAAACATTTTATACCTAGGAATATTTTAATGTGTCCTTTCATTTTTAAGACAGTAGGAAGTGATTTGAGGTAGATTTGGCTGCTATTTCTATCAGGCTGTTTTTTGCTCTCAGCAGCCTGACCTTCACCTGTAAGTAAATGGTGTAGGTTAAAAAGAAGTTAGACATAGTTGTAGGCGTAAAGGAAGTAGTTAACCATTGAGTGATAACCAGGGCCTACCACCACCACCACCACCACCATTACTACTGCCACCAACAGCAACAACATCACACTGCTATCAACACCACCACTACCATCATCATCACCACCATCATCAGCCACAGCATGGTGCTGATTTTCATTACTACATTCTTCTGGTCTCATAAAGTATTAGCACAAAACCAACTAATTATCTGATATAAAGTTTGTCAGGCCTAGTTTATTATACAAAATATCCAATTATGTATACTTTTAGTTCAGCTTCTATCAACTGCATGCACTTTCCCTACCGTATTAATTTACATTGATGATTAACGTGGTAATGTGAATCCTGACAAACTGCCAGAAGCTCATAGAATTTCTTTGGTTATGCAGTATATAAGATATTGTGACACAATATTGTTTCCTTTTCTAGTGCTACTCTGCAGTCTTTCTTTCTTTTCTTTTTTTACACCGTGGATCGCTTCATAGATGTCTCTTTTCCTGCTCTCCTCATGACCTACAGAAGTTCAAATTGAATGTTGGCTGCATAAT
This sequence comes from Octopus bimaculoides, assembly GCF_001194135.2. Classification (NCBI taxonomy): domain Eukaryota; kingdom Metazoa; phylum Mollusca; class Cephalopoda; order Octopoda; family Octopodidae; genus Octopus; species Octopus bimaculoides. Next base: position 67,217,436 of record NC_068989.1, on the reverse strand, counting down.
ATCTAGGTCAAAGTAGTAAGAAAGTTATGAGTTGTTGCGGCTGTGTGGGTTAAGATATTTGCTTCCAAAGAACGTGGTCTCGGGTTCAGATGCACTGCATGGAAGCGTGAATTAATATCTTTTGCTATAAACCTGGGCTGATCAAAGCTTTGTGAATGAAGTTGGTAGCCGGAAATTGAAAGAAGCAGTTTAGTGTCCAATGAAGGAGAGGTGCATGTATATAAATATGTATGTATGTGTATGTATATAAATATGTATTTATGTGTATGTATATACATATGTATG
>NC_068989.1:67210510-67216580 GCF_001194135.2 Octopus bimaculoides | reverse complement strand
TATCTATATATGTATGTGTATGTATATACATGTGTGTATATATGTGTCTGTTTGTATATACATAGATGTGTATATATGTACGTGTTTGTATATACATATATGTGTATATATATGTATGTATATACATATATTAGTATATATATGTATCATCGTCATTTCGTTTAACTTCTGCTTATGATGCTGGCATGGGTTGGATGGTTTGACTGACAGCTAGCGAGCCAGAAGGCTGCACTAGGCTCCAATCCGATCTGGCAATGTTTCTACAGCTGGATGCCCTTCCTAATGCCAACCACTCTGAGAGTGTAGTGGATGCTTTTTACATGCCACTGGCACGAGGGCCAGTCAGGCGGTACTGCCATCGGCCATGCTTTAATGATGCTTTTTACATGCCACTGGCATGGGGGCCAGTCAAGCGGCACTGGCAACGACCACGCTCGAATGGTGCTTTCTATGTGCCTCTGGCACGGGTGCCAATCAGGCAGTATATATATATGTATGTGTATGTATATACATATATGTGTATATTCTCCCATATATATATGTATGTATATGTATGTATATGCATATACATATATATGTGTGTATATATATATATATATATATATATATATATATATATATATATATATATTATAAAAAACAACTCCAAGACCTGAAGCTGACACACCTAAAGAGACACAGCTGATTACAAAATTCTGCATGCATGACTGAATTCTGAACTATAGCACAACTCCAAATTTAATCAATAAAATTCTTCCATCATAACCTACTCTATAACCTAACTATTACTCTACAAAGTGCCACCAACACCAGAAAATTTTAACTTAATGTATCCAATATACCAAGATGAACTCAAAATACACCACAATATCTAATGATGGCTAAGCAGGCCCATTTCAACTCATGTCCATTGTCCACAAATCTTTCATCACACATCTGTGACCTCTTCAGCAATACTTTTCGTTTTCCTGTGTGTTCTTGCTCTACTTACTCCATTCTACTTTTCTAAGATGTGTATCCTTATGTGCACATGCATTGGTGTCCTTGTTTTTATGTGTGCGTGTGTGTGTCATAGTTTTTAGCTACAGTGTGGTCTTCCCCTCAGCCCCATCCTCTCACCCCGTTGTGTTGCTACTGTCCTAAGACCCCCCCCCCAAAAAAAAATATGGCACAGTTCCTGTGTATGTGTGTGTGTATATATATATATATATATATATATATATATATATCTATGTGGAGGCGCGTGGCTTAGTGGTTAGGGTGTCAGCATCATGATCGTAAGATTGTGGTTTCGATTCCTGGACCGGGCAACGCGTTGTGTTCTTGAGCAAAACACTTCATTTCACGTTGCTCCAGTCCACTCAGCTGGCAAAAATGAGTAACACTGCGATGGACTGGTGTCCTGTCCAGCTGGGGAACACATACGCCATTGAAACCGGGGAAACCGGGCCCATGAGCCTAGCTAGGCTTTAAAAAAGGGCGCATTTAATATATATATATATATATATATATATATATATATCAGGATAAAGGGGATTTAGAAATCTGAGCAGTTTCCTCAACACTTTAAGCATTCCTGTGAATACTAGCTAACAGAGTATATAGAAGTGGACAGTTTCCTTAAAGGAAATTGTTTCATGCAAACTTAAATTCCAAGGATAATTTATTAGTTTCAGAATATAATATAGTAAGTCCAATAATAAAGGTGATAATATTATAATATTTATATTTATTAGTTTCAGAATATAATATAGTAAGTTCAATAATAGAGGTGATAATATTATATTTATTCCTTCATTACATGTGTGTGAGTGTATGTATGTTTGTGTATCTTTGTCTATGATGTAAATGAGCATCACATATCAAGCAAAGGTGTTTGTTTCTTGGGCTTTCAAGGAAAACATATCTAGCCATAGGGAATTATTTACCTTGCTTGGAAACAGGTGAGGGTTAGTGACAGGAGGAGCATCCAGCATGGAGAAGTGGACTTTAAAATGATGACGATCTTTGATCTTTTACTTGTTTCAGTCATTAGACTGTGGCCACCTTGAAGAATTTTTTGTTGAATGAATCAACCCCAGTACCGTTTTCTTTTTAAGCCTGGTACTTATTCTATCGATTGATTTTGCTGAACTACTAAGTTATAAGGATGTAAACATAACCGCCAACATCTGCTTCTGCTGCTGCTACTACTATTACTACTGCAGCCACCACTACTATTACTACATCTACTACTATACTGCTAGCACCTCCACTACTACAAGTACTACCACCATCACTATAACTACCATCACAACTACCACATCACTACAACCACCATCATGTTACCACCATTCCTCCTCCTCCACCACCACGTGTGTGTGTGTGTGTGTTTTATGACGTTTGACACTGTTTCCATCTTCTAGATTCACACAAAGCATTGGTTAACCGAGGCTATAGTAAAAGACGTTTTCCTAAGATGTGCTATGCAGTGGGATTGAACTTGAAGGCATGCAGTTGGGAAGCAAATGTCTTTACCACACGGTGATGCCTTCTTACATAATTTACTGTAAACAACAGCTGGTCTTAGCATGATATAAAAGGAAGCAGGCTGGCAGAAATGTTAGCACGCCGAGCAAAATGCTTAGTGGTATTTCATCTGTCTTTATGTTCTGAGTTCAAATTCCACCGAGGTCGACTTTGCCTTTCATTCTTTTGGGCTTGATAAATTAAGTACCAGTTGTGTACTGGAGTCAATCTAATTGACTGGCCCCCTCCCCAAAAATTTCAGGCCTTGTGCATAGAATAGAAAAGGATATAAAAAAATCTTTGCATTTGTATAAGCAATTTAAAAAAGGGTTGGAAGAATGTTTACTAAGACCAGACTTTGACTAAATAAAATATGTTTTTGTCTATAATGTAGTCAAATCAAGCAAAATATAGCTTGTCTTTTTTTTTTTGTTCCCTCATTTAATAGGATTTGGCCATACCAATACACCAATTGATCATTTGTAGTTTTCTTATTTGACTCAGTTCTTATTTTTTATTGCTGCATAGGCATGATTGTGTGGTGAAGAAACTTTGTTCCCAACCACATGGTTTTGGGTTCAGTCTCGCTGCATGGCACCATTGCGCACTTGTTTTCTACTACAGTCTCAGGCCAACCAAAACCTTGTGAGTGGATTTGGTAGATGGATAGAAACTGGAAGAAGCATGTCATATGTGTGTGTGTCTGTTTGTGTCTTTGTCTTGGTTATTGTGTGATAGTTGTAGATGAGTGTCACTGTCATACAAGCAGTGTCGTTAATTTCCAATATTCCATGAGAACATGTCTGGACATGGGGAAATATTATCTTTGCTGGAAACTAGTGAGGGTTGGTGACAGGAAGAGCATCTGGCTGTAGAAACTCTGCCTCAATAAACTGTTCAGCTCAAACCAGTATGGAAAAGTGGATGTTAAAATGCTGAGGATGGTGATGATGATGGTGTTAATCTGCTCCTCTTGATCAAAAGCTTTTGGAACAAACTGCATTTGCATTTAGATTCCTTAGCTTTTGAAACTGTTGTTTCTGTTCTAAAAGTTATTTAGACTTTAGTTATCAGGATACCAAATTCTTTCATGTAAAATAAGCCAAATCTCTGTTGTATGATTATTTTTACTGAGAATTTTGTTGCTGGAACCCCAACTGACTTGCTTTTAATTACTGATACTTCAAAGAAGGAAGAGCATTGCCCATATCACATGAAAGATTTTCCAGAGCAGAGGAATGGAAGCAAGGAATGACAATACTGCACTTAGTAGAGGAATTATGTATGAAGTATATTGCCAGAACACATGGAGAGAAAAGAAGTCCCTCAAAACTACTTGTTATGTTTGGTTTTGAATTCAAGAAAGAAAAAAATTAGGTAATAGCATCTTAAAGTAATGCAAAGTTATGATGTTTATGCCATTCCCAATATAAGGTGAAATGAATAAAATGAAAAAGTTTTAAATTGGTTGTCAAAATTTAGTTGCAAGCTCGTTTTCCAAATATCTTATTGCTATATTACATACAATACTAACCAATTATAAGAATAATTATAACAGCAGCAACATTAATTCTAACAAAAATAACAATGACAGTTATTATGATCTCTGTTTACTTCCTTGTGTGCAAGACCAGTTGTGCAAGGTTGGTTCTGAAGAAAGCTAAATCTACTATTATAAAGGTGGGGAAACCTTTTTCTATGTTATCTGGCAATTTGAAGTTAATTGCCATCTGATAAGGTTGTATTTTTTTCTAAAAGGATAATTATACTGCAAAACCTGTTATTTCATACTCTTTTATTCTGTTCAGTTATTGGTGCACTTTAAGTCTGGTACTTATCCTATCAGTCCCTTTTGCTGAACCACTAAGTTTACACACACATACACGCACACACACAATAGGCTTCTTCCACTTTCTGTCAACCAAATCTTCTCATAAGACTTGGATCAACCTGGGGCTTTTATAGGAGACACTTGTGCAAGATGCCACATAGTGGGACAGAACCCAAAACCACATGGTTGGGAAGTAATTTTCTTAATCTTGCCTGCTTTTAATAATTATTTCTATGTAAGGCAAAAAACCTCAACTTTTTTAAAGGGTAGGGATATAATCAACCATATTAACCCAGGGAATTGACTGCAGTTTGTTTTAGTAACCCCTGACAGATGAAATACAAAATTGATTTCTGTTGAATTTGAACTGAGAACATAGAGGAATGCTACTAAATACTACAAAGCATTTTGCTAGCTGTTCTACTAATTCTGGTAACTCAACAACCCTTTATTGCTCACGATAATAATAACAAGAATTGATTTATGTTAATAACAATGAGATAATATAAGCTGTATTACTGATGATGGTAGTTTTGTAAAACTTTTGACAAATAGCTACTGGAAAATGGAGCCTCAAACATATCTGCCTGATGTTTGCTTAATCTATTTTTCGTCTATATTCAGAAATAATTAACGCTAATGTATTACCTGGATTAGAAGGAAAATCTATTTGTTTCAAGTTGAATCATAATGGTTTGTTGTGTCCACTCCCTCCTACTAATACTAGCAAGTGTTATGGTAGAGGATGACTAAAGTTAGTTCTTGTTAACAGCTGATGGAAATATGTACATTCTGATAAGTTTCCCACTGTTTACTTAAATGGGTGTAGGCATAGCTGCTTGGTAAAGTAGTTTGCTTCACTATTACATTGTTTTAGGTTTGATCTAAATGTGTGACATTTTGGACAAGTGTCTTGCTTTTATAACTTCAGCCAGACCCAAAGCTTTTCAAGTGAAATTTGGGCAGCAGAAATTGTGTGGAAACCCTTCAGAAGAAATGTTTCTGTTCTTATGTTGGGGTGGATAGACTTAATGTTTTGTATGATTTAGCACAACTGCTTGTTTGAAGATTTTCAGCCACATCTCCGGTCAGACTCAGGTGTACCAGGCATGTACTGAGATCAATGTAATCAATAAAACACCTCCCCTCAAAATTGCTGGCCTTGTGCCTAAATCATAGCCATTATTTTAAAATTATGCTTAAACACTTCTAAGAAAATTTAAACTAAATTTTATTATCTTCAATAAGTATCATCATCATCTTCATCATCATTTAATGTCTGTCTTCCATGCTGACATGGGTTGAACTGTTCAACAAATCAGAACACTTTATTGAACCTCAGTGACTACTTTGGTATGGTGTCTTCAGCTGGATGCTTTCCCTGTTGCCAACCACTTTACAGAGAGTACTGGGCACTTTGTAACTCACAAGACTAAAAATGCACCTTGACTGAGAGGGAGTAGGGTAGAGAGAGAAACAACTTTGCGCTAGATGTTGAGATTCTAAGGTATAATAGAGCGACAGGAACAGATGCCTTGCTGTAGAGGAGATATATGGCTACCCTACATCATATAAGTGTGGAACTGAGAAGAGCAACATGCCACCTGGTCTAGAAATTGAACTCACAATCTAGAAATTGTGAGTGCAACAGCCTGACCACTAGGCTATGTGCCTTCCACATGCACGCACACATGTACACACACACACACACACACACACACACACACACAC
>NC_068989.1:67203140-67210500 GCF_001194135.2 Octopus bimaculoides | reverse complement strand
ACGCACACATGTACACACACACACACACACACACACACACACACACAGACTCTTCTTTCAGTTTCTGTCTATGGAATCCACTCACAAGGTTTTGGTCTGCTTGGGGCTTTAATAGAAGGTGCCATACAGTGGGACTACATCCAAATGGTTGGGAAGCAAATCTTTTTTTTACTACACCACCATGCTTATAACTGAAATAAAAAAGATAAATCATAAATTTACCATAAATATAATATCACTTGCAGTTAATTGTTAGTTGTTATGATACATTCTCATGACATTTCACATATGTTAACATTTCGAGTGTCACAGCTCACTTTTAGACTGTAAGACCAACAACTTAGACAACTTACTCACCGTCACTGCAAACACCAAACCAATTTTGTGTGGATGTTGCTGGTTTATTATTTTAGTATATTTGGTTAGATTATTTTCAATCTCCTAAACTGCTTGTTCTAAATTTATTTCACATTTCTTACATTATTTATAAATATAGTCTACTGATATTTAAACATATACTTTCCATTTTTTTTGGTAACATGGCATTAGTTTAGATAGTTTTCAGCTGGCATTGTCTCAGAAATGACTGGAATTGGCACTCACTTCAATAGCACTTACTCAGGTGTTTACCTTATAATGTTCAGTATACCCTGTTTTAGTATCTGTGGTATGCCTTTATAGAAATATTAATATTTCTAAGTCTCTCTAAAGAAGACTATGGCAGCAGTACTGGTGCCATGTTGGCTCGGCAATAACTATTGGTATGCCTTTAGTTTTCTGCCAAAGTAACCAGAAGACTTTTTCTTTTTTTAATGTCCTTAACCTTTCATGACCAGGTATGGAGTGGAGCATACACTGTAGCAAAGCATCACTGCATCTACCATTTGTTGGTGATGCCTTATTCCTGATGGATGATACCTTTGCACCACTCAGGTGGCAACCCTCCAACCCATGAGTCTGTTTAGTCACTGTTGGTGGGAGTTTTGCAAGGCTGAAGTGCAAATCCTACTGAAACCTCTTTTAATCACCTTTTATGACACAGAGGAAATGTTGGGTCTATTTTTTGCCATGTTGGCCCGCCTCTGCAGGATATATTTTTGCTGAAATACTCTATTTTAATTAAGCTGAAAATAATCAAGAATTTTATACTCAACAATTTAGTTGAATTAGATTGGGTGATTCAGCATAAGAATGACTAGTCAATACGACTCACATTGTTTTCAGAATAGTGACTTTGTTATTATAAAGATACTATTTGTGGAATATAACTTACCAAAAGTTGGTATTTTTGTGTGATAGAATCAGAGATGCTATCAGGCAGGTTGATACCAGAAGGGTTAAAGGTGGGGTGGCAAGCTGTATAATAATGTTTGGATGTTTTGTATCATACCAGTTTAAGTAATTTTACATCAACAATATTTTGGTTATCTTCATGTTTATTACATACAGATTTGCATCTACAATTTTCCAACCATTTCATATACTGTCATCATTTGCAGCATTTCAAATCTTCACCATTTTGAGTACTTAACCCTTTTACTGCAGAAATTAGATACAACCACTCAAAATTTCATTTCCCTTAACTGTGGAAAGCAGTTAAGGGTATACCAGTCTACCTTTTGTTGAGGAATATCATATTTGAAACTATTTTTTGTTGAGATATGTCAAGTTTATTGAGGCAACAAGACTCATAGGAAATGTTAATTCCATTTGTTGGTAGATATTTAACATCGTTACTGGAATAACCATGAAATTTAATTTTACAGTTAGAGGGTTAAAATTGCCACAGAAAATTTAGTCCTCTGATTAAAAAGGTTGTCTTTCTCGCTTAATTAGAAAATTATATTTACTTAATTAATGCAAGTGTTTTAATTATTTAATATCATCATTAAAATTTCAAAAGATTGTCTGCTAGATTTCATCTTTCTCCACTCTTTGTGAAAAGACATGACCCTAAAATGTTAGACTCTTCACTCCTCACTGTAATCAAACTTATTGACATTCTAAACTCTCTAAGATCTAATTCAATATTAGACACTAGAAAAGCAGTGGGTTGGCAGAACTGTTGGCATACCAGGCAAAATGCTTAGTGGCATTTCATCTGTATTTATGTTCTGAGTTCAAATTTCAAGTACCAGTTACGCATTGGGGTTGATGTAATCAACTTATCCCATCTCCTGAAATTACTGGCCTTGTACCAAGATTTGGACTCAACATTAGACACAAGAAGAGCTATATCAATGACACATGAAAAAAACTAGAGTTTGAGATAACTGGTCATGGTTTTCACATTGTCTAAGATTGTATAGTGAAATTTTGTGAGTTTGTAAAAGTTTATATGTCACAAATAAGAAGAATCTGACCTTTAAGAACTGTCAGTGAAAGACAAAAAAAAAAAAAAAATTTGGAGTGAGCCATGAGGTTAAAGTATCATGATTCATGATGTATTTTTAGGTAAAGACTTTCATGATGAAATAATATAATATGGCAATTTATATGTAACTCTTGAATCCTTTCATATTCCCTACTTACATGAACAGACATCACTGGTATGAGTTGTTTTTTTTTTTAAACTAGATTATAATACTGTATGTATCTCAGTTTTAGAATAGATGTACTATATCTCAGCATGTTGTAAAAGAGGACTAAAAGGATGATGACAGGATGAGTATGTGAAAACTTGTCCAACTCATGCCAGCATAAAAAAGCATACATAAAACAATGATGATATATATTTTAGAATTGTTTTATTTCAGTTTATTTTTTCTTTGAGCTTCTGTTATATTCAGAAATGTATAGAAGAATGTAATTTCATTTCTTTTATACATGAAGTGCATTGTTATTTATCCTTAATAGGCAGTGAGCTGGCAGAATTGTAAGCACTCTGGGCAAAATGCTTAGTGGCATTTCGTTGGTCTTTATGTTCTGAGTTCAAATTCTGCCAAGGTCAATTTGCCTTTCATACTTTCAGGGTTGATAAAATAAGTACCACTTGAATACTGAGGTTGATGTAAAAGATTTATTCCTTCCCTAAAAAATTGCTGGCCTTGTGTCAAAATTTGAATCCATTATAAATCCTTAATGGACAAGAGTGAACTAGATTAGATTGTACTTGAAAGAGCATTGGTTTGAATATTAAAAATTATTTTTAAACACGTCAGCATTGCTTTGCTGAAGTCTACCATGGTCTCTGTCCTCTGTGTCAATATCAAAAACTAATTCGTTCAACACAAGTAGACTGACAACATTCTTAAATTTTTAATTCACTCTAAACACCTGAAGTCACACATGGACAATCCTATCATATCTCACCTATCTTCTTTATTTTTTAATATGTATCCTATTCCAAAATTCTCATTGATCCTATCCTATCTTTTTTTCAGACGTAGGACTACATTATCCAATGTCTCTTTTCATTAGACATTGTAATTTTAGAGTCATTTGGCTACTATTTCTAGCAAGTCATGAACTATTCATTGAATTAATATGTGTTGCTGTTGTTACATTTCATCATTTTTCTCTGTTCTTTTGATTTTTCAATGTCTATCATTCTTGTGTTGCATCACTCAGTCCTATTCAATAAATAATAGGATTTGATGTTTCCTCCACTACTTTTTCTGTTTTTCTCTGTATTACCATTCATGATTGTATTCAGAGGTCACTTTTCTCCAGATTTAAACCTTTTGTATCCCTGATTAACCCATTGCACTTGTCATGGCATTCACAATATTTACACTATACTTAGAGTGCAGCATGTCAAGATGATTGAACTACTGTCCACTCTAATTAATTTCACTAATTCAGGAAAGAATATTTTCTAGTTTCCTAATTATTAACATTTACCTTGAGTCATTGTTTTTGTAACCTGCTTAATCCAGTAAAATCTCACTGGAAATTAAATCAACTTATTAAAAGATTAAAACCTTTCATTTTCTTTTCTTTTCTTTTTTTTTCCCCCCATGACAGGCTACTGTATTTCCAGCCCCTGATTTCAGTGCTGAAGCTGCTGCTGAAGGACTCCGAAAAGCCATGAAGGGTTTTGGTAAGTCATTTGCATTGTAAAATTTTAGAGACTGCTACCATAGAAGTCTCACCAGGCTGATGAGGAAGGTGGCTAGAAGCCCAACAGTAAAAAAACCAAGACTTGTTAAAAAGAACAGATGGACCCAGCCTACAGTCAACAACCATCTAGCACTAGTATGCTCAGACATGGAAATGTTCAAAATTATGCATGAGTGCATAATAAACTCTATCTGGGAGCGGTGAACTCTTAGTTCTTGTCACTCATGTTTTATTTGAATCCAGTTTGCATCTGAACTAGAATCTGATGGTTGTTAGTGATACCAACCTGTGTGTTTGCAGGTGTCCTATGACAATTTGGAGTAAAGCTGATCATTGCATTACCTTCTGTAGTTTAGCTGGTTCTTTCTAGCTTTTTAAAAATTGTGGTGATTAAAATATGTGACTTGATAGGATTATGGTTCCTATTGTGAAATCACTCAAGAAAAAACTCCTATAAACCTTAGAACAGATCTGCTACACCTGCATGATTACCATTGAAGTGAAAGTCAGGGTTTGGAATTCCATGGAAGTGGAGTGACTGAATATTATTTATCTGAGATGCTGAGAATATTAGCTGCTTCAAGGTATTCTATCAATTACCTTTGTACCATAGTGTTAACATCAGCAAACTCTGATCATTTCTGATAAGATAGTCTTCTGATAAAGTTGTGTTACATTAGCATTTATGAAAAACTAAGCAACAAGATTGAAAACTTCCTTGAATATCATTTGCATAATTTGCATTTCCGTCCTCTCCTGTTAGATACTTGTATCTCTCTTACATCGTTCTGTACTCTTCTGTTAGTTTTCTTTTTTTCTAACATATATCCTGCTCATGAAACCTCAAAACCTTTTGCTAGTCTGTGCAGTTTTCCCAAAGGATCTTGAAACAGATTTTGTCATTCAACAGTGCCAAATGCCAAGAAAACAAAATGATAACCTTCTACTTTCTTTATTCATACATTATAATATTTTTTCATCTTGCTAGACTTAACAGTCAAGCATACACTCATGGATGGAAAGTGAACTTTTTAATCATGCAGCTAATTTTGGGATCTCCTCTTCCTCTGCTCACAAAAAAAGAAATGCATGCAAAATGTCAACAGATACACTAGGGGATGCCATATTTCAGGACATATCATGCACACTCTTGAAGAGAATATTTCTTGTAAAATAGAGATTAGAATAAATGGTAAAGAGAAAAAAGCCAGGTCAGTTCCTCCTCAACTTTATTCGATTGTCAAAGAATATGTATAAGAATATGTATATGTATATATATTTTTCCATATGTGTATTTTCATACACTGTTTTTAACATTTTCATTTTAATATCAGAGAATGTGTGATAATCAGTATGTAACAATACAAAGTTCATACAAAGCTTTATACTTTAAATATATTTTATCATCAAAGAATGTACATATGCATTTTAATACTCGAACTGCTTTTTAACATTTTTATTATTCTCAAAGACTTTTGATAATCTTTTTCTAAAAAAGTGAAACCAGTTAAGTAAATAAATATTTTAAAAAATAAGTGCATTTTCAAACCTTCTTTCATATATATATATATATATAATAGAGATGTCATATTTTATAATTAATAGATAATTTTTATTTATTACCTCACCATTTTCTCCTTATTCTTTATATATATATGTGTATATATATATAAATAATTATGTTGCAGGGAATTAGTAATAATGGTACACCCCTCCCATGTAATGAATGAAATAGCCTACTCACTATAAGTAAAGAAGTACGTGAAATACCAGAGTATGTAGTAAGCGGTCAGAGATAGTTGTGTCATTACTGTTTTACTAAGTATATTATATACTGAAGTGGGCGTTATAATAATCTAACATTTTAAGGATGGTAATAATGGTGATGAGGATAAACCAATTCATGTGAAGTTAATAGAAATTCGAAGAGGAAATAATCAACTCACAAAGTTTTGTGTGAATTTTACAAAAAAAAAACAATTGTGAAATTATGGAAAATTTGTTGGCCAGTTTGCTTGAGTTGCAAAAACAGCAACAACAACAGCTGAAAGAACAACATCAGCAGCTACAACTGCAAGAACAACAGCAGCAGATACAACTGTAAGAGCAACAACAGATGCAACAACAACAACAAACAATGTTACAGCAACAAATGCTGCAATTACCGAAGTCATCAGGAAAATCAGAAAAAGTATTCTTGCCAGACTATGTCGTGGACTTTATAACAGAGTTCAGATGCGAGCCTGACAAAGGAGTTACCTTTTAAGCATACTACAGAAGATATGAGCAAACCTTTGAGAAATAATATAAAGATTGGGATGATGAGATAAAAACACACTTAATCTTGAGAAAACTGGCAGCAACAGAGCATGAATGATACAGTAATTATGTACTCCCAAGAAAACCTTCAGACATAAAGTTTAATGACACAATAAATATATTGTGTAAAATTTTCAGTGAAAAAAGCTCATTATTCAAAACATCTTGGAACTGATGGAATGGTTGTATGCTATGTTCCAAGTACCAATGCCACTGCAGGTGATTGAACCTAGGTATATAACTGAGAGAAAAAGAAAACATACAGAGTTCCTGAAAATAGATGCCAAGTGCCAAAAATATTAAATTGTACAGAAAAAATTCAAAAAAGGGAGGTAGGATCAATAAAAAATTATTGCTAATTAAAATGGCACTTCCTGAGAAAAACTTAAAAGGGACGATGTAGGGAATTAATAATAATGGTACACTCCTCCCATGTGACAAATGGAATAACCTAGTCACTATAAGTAAAGAGAAGTATGTGAAGTACCAGAGTACGTAGTAGGTGATAGAGATGGTCAGGTTTTTACTGGTTTTACTAAGTATACTATATACTGAAGTCGGTGTTATAATAATCCAACATTTTAAGGATTATAAGAAGTTATAATAATTTTGTTGAGAATGTAGTAGAGTACAGTATAAAGCTTGTCCACCTTCGAATTTCAATTATATACACACACACACACACACACACACACACACACACACACATACATATATACACACATACATATACATATATACATACATACATTATATATATATGTGTGTGAGTGTGTAAATGGCACCCTTGCTGGTGGTACATGAAAATCACCCATTACACTCTTGGAGTGGTTGGTGTTAGGAAAGGCATCCAGGCATAGAAAACATGCCAAATCAGACTGGAACCTGGTGCAGCTCTTTGGCTCACCAGTTCCAGTCAAACCGTCTAACCCATGCCAGCATGAAAAGTGGACGTTAAATGATGATATATATATATATA
>NC_068989.1:67169558-67202733 GCF_001194135.2 Octopus bimaculoides | reverse complement strand
AATAATAATAATAATAATAATAATAGTAAAGCTAAAGTGAAGAGCAAATAAATAGGGCATGTGTTTATTGACAAAAAACAATGACCATCCCACAAATATAGCAAAATGTATGTGTATGATGTGGAGGGTAGTTTATAAAACTTGTTGTTAGTAGCTAAAAGTGTGCTTTATAAGTCATGAAGTATGCTAATTTTTTTTTTATGGAAGTTGTGGTACCCCTGTAGACAAAAAAAAAACATTTTATGGATGCGTAAGTAGATGATTACATGCAATAACAATAATGTCAATAATTTAGCTAATGTTAGTTGGTAATAATTATGTAGATAAGAAAACTGATATATATATATATATATATATATATATGAGAGAGAGAGAGAGATATAAGGTCAACAGTAACTATTATAGAACACCCTAAAAACTGAGAAAATGATATGAATAAAACGAACGGCAAATAAACCATATGTGTGACAGGGCAAACCCAGTCAATTATTCAATGAAGATAGACAAATGAATAAAAGATATGGATCCATAATTAGCCAAACTTAACAAGGGAAAATAGTAGAGATGGAGGACAAAGAGCAGAGGCAAAGGACAATTAGAGATCATACTTGATGGTTCATGGAACGACTCCTCCAACTGGTGGCTGATAACATTGGGTGTCTAACAAATAAAAGATACGCAATATGAGAACAGAAGCTCTAATTGACAATTTAGTATCATTAAATGAGTTCAGCACCAGCTGTTGAGAAAATATTGTTGCACAGCAAAAAAAGAAACCTTGCTGATAAAACTGCTTTTTAAAAAGTCCCTTTAGCATGCACATGTATTCGGGCACATGATTGCAATGTTGTGGGTTCAGTTCCTGAACTGGGTAGCATGATGTTTCTTTGAGCAAGGTTCTTCTGCTCTATGAATACCAGAATACCAGCCAAGTGTTGATGTAGTCTCCCCATCCCCCATCCCAGCTTCTGCCTACATGCATATTTAATAACTAGGAATATTAGTGGATGAGAGAATAAAAAGAAAAAAAAAAAAGAAATGATTATTACAATTTTTTCTGATGAGAGAAAAGGTATATTCAATAAAATGCAAGAGATGAAAAATCAACATAGAAATGTTCGTACCATACAATGAAAAGAGTGTCTACCTACAATCATATTCCAAGGTTCAAACAATTTTTTGTTTTTTTGTAGTGGAAAGGGTTGCTTGTTATTTCAATATGTTAATGTATTCACACTAAAACAAATTATAAGTACATGCAAGGAAAGATAAAAAAAAAGAAAGAAAAAATTCAAAAGTCTGATCATAATGTGAATTATAGGTAACCTGGAAAATAATTTGGCACAAATAATTATAGGTAACCTGGAAAATAATTTGGCACAAAGCCAAGTTCATTCAGCGACAAAAAACGTTTGGTATCAATGATAGTTTCTCCTTAGTGTATTATCAGCAAGTGGTTCATTTTAGCTTGAATGTATTTATTTATCAACTTCTTGACTGGTACATTGTTTTATCAGTCCTTGAAGGATGAAAGGCAAATGTGTCTTCTGTGGTATTTGAACACAAAGCATGAAGAGCTGATGTAACTTAATACAGCAAAGAATTTTGTCTGATGCTTTAATGATCTCTGCAAATCCACCACCCTTACAACAACAACAATGAGGACTATGATGATGATGATAATTTGATATATCTAGTTTCAACAAAAGAAATTCTTGTATTAGCCTGGTTCTTTAATCTTTCATTACACTGGATTTTTAATCTTGAAGTTAGTTCTTGTTAATCACAGCTACAACATTATTAACAATTTTTGAGATAATTAGATACAAATATTTTGCACCACTCACATTATCATTAACAAGTCAGAGGTGAGGAACCTCTTGCCCCTAGGCAAAATTTCACCTATATTCAAATTTAAAACCCTCTGCTAATATGAACTCTCGTAAAACCCAAACTAGAGAAAAGATACGAAACAACAAAATGACTTAAATCTTAAGTCTAGAGCAGTAATTTAATGTTGTTATTATCATCATCATCTTTTAATTTAAATTGACCATATCCAGTCAAAATATTTAACCTCAATCTTACAATGTCATTCTAAGACTAAACAAATCACATCAGCAAAATCTCTAAAATACAAGGCAATGCATGATTTATTCAAAACAATCTAAATAAACAGACATTATATTTGTCAAAGTAGTCTGAACACTAAAGAGTTAATATCCATCTTCCATACTGGCATGGGTTGGTTGGCTCATTGTAATTCAAAAGATTGGAAGACTACATCAGACTTTTGTGTCTGCTTTGGCAGGGTTTCTTTGGTTGGATGTCCTTTCTAACACCAACCACTTACAGAGTGTACACTTTTTCTTGTGGCACCAGCATTAGTGGAAGTCATCATGTAGCTTGCAAGGCTAAGATTCCTCTTGACTGGGTGGGACTGTAGTAGAAAGGAAGGTAGCTTAATGCTAGATGGTAAAAAGTTAATGTATGAAGGAAAGAAACAGAACAGGTGTCTTGCTGTAGAAGAGATACATGGCTACCTTGAACTAGAGTCATTATTTTTCTCTGAACAGATGTCTTCCTGCAGGTTTTTATATACTTGCAATTTACTTCTGCTACTAAAATATTCCCTCACCCATGCTGTATGTAATCACTTTACCAGCTAGAAATAGCAAATAAATATACCTTATATAACAGAAATAGCAGCTGGATTTCCTTCATAGCATACCTTACTATCTTAAAAAGGGAAAAGATACAATATTATGTACAATATTATGTAGTCCTATCTTCTCAATCCCTCTGGCTTGCACACGTATACTAATAATAATCCTTTCTAAATAATGATAATAATAGTAATAATGATAATAATCATCCTTTCTGCTGAAGGCACAATGCCTGAAATTTTGGGGTAGGGGGCTAGTCAATTACATTGAACCCAGTGTTTCACTGGTATTTAATTTATCGATCTCGAAAGGATGGAAGGTAAAGTCGACCTTGCCGGAATTTAAACTCAGAACTGGAAGATAGATGAAATGCTGCTAAGCATTTCGCCCAGTGTGCTAATGATTCTGCCAACTTGCTACATTACTAATGATAATAATAATAATAATAATAATAATTATAATTATAATCCTTTCTACTATAGGCACAAGGCCTGAAATTTTGGTGGAGGGGACTAGTTGATTATATCCACCCCAGTACTCAACTGGTACTTAATTTATCGATCCTGAAAGGCAAAGTTGACCTAAGTAGAATTTGAACTCAGAATGTAGTGATGAGCGAAATACTGCTAAACATTTCATCCAGCATGCTAGCAATTTTGCAAGCTTGTCACCTTAATAATAATAATAATAATAATAATAATAATAATATCTTATCTTAACTGATTAGAAGTGTTATAATGTACATGTTTTATGTTGGTATAAAAGATGGGCTACAGCAAATATTCTGCTCAATACCACAGATTTGCTTGTTAGTTTCTTGACCTTAACCAGTTGAGCATGTCCCTTAGTGATTGACAATATGTGCATCTCTGATCATGAGCAGGAGTAGTGGGGGAGCATCATAGCCATATGTTGAGAGGAATTCTTTGGGGTTTTTGAATAATTCACCCTTAGAAACATGGCTGTTTTGTTCATCATCCTTAAACAACCTTGTTTAGAGACCTTTTGAGCAGGATGGGCTGCTTGACCTTCTAACTGGGCCCCACCTGCAAGGTCATGTGCTGTTTATCTTGATATGAGATCACCATGTTGCACACATATGGCTGTGATTCATATACCTAGTGTACCCTTATCTGACTGTCATGATGGGTATATTGGGCTTTGTATATTTGTAATCCAGTGTCACTCTGATGGCATGCAATAATAGTAATAATAATATAATAGCAGCAATTTGATTAACAGTGAATTAATTAGTGGACTATGTTAACAATGAATTAATCAACTGGCTATATCAACAGTGAATCAATCAAAAAATTATATAGCAGTGAATTAAATAATAATTAAATAATCATGCTTCCTGGGTTCAAATTTCACCGAGGTCAACTTTGCTTTTCATCATTTCAGGGTCAATAAATAACATAACATAATAATTAGGGTTGACTCTTTTCTCATTTTTCTCTGTGGAAGAAATTCACTGTGGTCTGACCTGTGCTGCCAAATTTATATGTCCTCTCTCTATATGTTGTGATAGCATACTGTGACACCATCAGGATTTGAGGACTTAAAGCAAGATACAGCTTCTATATACCTTAAGTGCAGGTGTGGCTGTGTGGTAAAAAGTTTGCTTCCCAACTGTATGGTTCCAGGTTTAGTCCCACTGTGTGGAACCTTGGGCAAGTGTTTTCTACTATAGCTTTGGGCCAACAAAGTTTTGATCTTACTTTGTTGTATTTGTTCTGACTCCCTGTGCTCTCAGTTCAAATCCTGCTTCGGTGAACTCTGCCTTTCATCCTTTTGGAGTCAATAAAAACAACCCAATTAAAACAGTGGATTCACAGAACTTCTAATCCAGATATATCAGACTGGATGTCTTGCAGTATTTTTTCTTAGTTGTTTGCATCCCGAGTTCAAATTTGTGTTTCATTAACTTCAAACCAAAGTGTCAGGGCAATGTCAGGCAGATATAGTGAAAGCAATGATTTTCAGAAAGAAAATGGTGTGAATTCTTTAAAAATATTTTTCTTTCAAATCTTTCACAAGGTGGAACCAATATGTTAATGTTGGGCACAAAACCGTTTTGTTCATTTCCATTCAAGTGTTCACAGCTTCATAAAATATGAACAAGAGAAAAAGGAGGACAAACTGATCATAACTAGAGCATTTCACTGTCATAAATATAACAATGGAAGTTTTGTTAAGTCATATAATTTATATATCATAATGATATCCTTTTTTTAACAGCTCGTTTAGTGGAACCCTTGTGTTGTGTATGTAACAGACATTCATTGGGGAAGTTATATTCTGTATTGTTGCCCTTGATAGGTTTGGCCTTCATCTCCTTTCGTCAATTACTTGACCTAAATATTTGATTTTTTTCATGAAAAATTCACACTTTTCCTTTGTTAGTCTAAACCTGTATTCATTTATTTTTCTGAATACTTTTTTAATATGTTTGAAGTGTTGCTCCACTGACTTGCTCTTTATCAAAATAGCGAGATAAACGATAGCAAAGTCGCAGTCATTTAAAATTGCATCCATTACTTGTTGGAATATGGCAGGTATCACTTTTACTCCAAAAGGAAGCCACTTGAATTTACACAATCCACAGTGTGTGTTGATTGTTAAAAGGTGTGCGCACTCTTCCTCTACCTGTATCTGTAGATAGGCCTCCGAGGGGTCTAACTTTGAGAAAATATTTCCTCCATTTAGTTTTGAGAACACTTCCGGGCTTGATAATGGATAATTGTGTTTGATTGAACAGTCATTTAATCCAGTTGAAAAGTCAGTGCACACCCTTAGTTTATTATTATTTTTTCTTCACATAAACCATTGGAGCTGCCTAGTCTGAATGATTGACTTTTTCAGTCATAGCTAGACTTTCTAGTCTTTCTAGCTCTTTATTGATCTGGTCCAACACCGCAAATGATACGTTCTATTTACACCTAAAAACAAGTGTTGCCTTTTCTTTTACTGCGATCCTCACTTTTGTTTAGTGCAACAGACTAATCCTTCAAAAAAAAAAAAAATCATTTGGAAACAATTTTTTAATTTTTAGTCTCAGTTGTTTGACTTCATTCAAACTTTTAACTGTGCCAACTAGATTTTCACAAAGAACACTAATGGAGGTGTCCCACATTTTAAATAACTATATTCTGTGCCAAATAGGTTTAGTGATTTTTTTTCAACAAGTAAATGATTGTCCTTTTCATTTCACCTCAAAAAGTTACATTGCAAATACTTTATTTGAGTTAAATAATTTCAGTTTACTGATTTGTTGCCAATATTCTTCATTTATGATAGTGATCTCACTACCTGTGTCTAATTGCATTTTGACACTAGTGGTTTTGATTCTCACCTTGATGAATATTCTGTTTGCTGTACAAACTTTTTTCTTTGATGATAAACTATTTATTTTTTCTTGTTTTGTCCAATTTTTCATCATCTTAGTTCTGCAGTGCAATTTAATGTGTCCTGTGTTCCCACAATGAAAACACTTTGCTTTTTGAATGGACACTCTTTTCTCAGGTGCCTACCACCACATGCCATACATGGGTTTATCTCCGTTTGTATATTGTGTTTTTTGTGAAACACTTTATCTGTCTTCTGACTCTTCCACACTGGTTTTATCCATAAACAATCTCTGCGTTGGATTTCTTCTATGTCGTGCCTTACTTTTAATATCATATCACACTCTTCTGACAGTTTCTGGATAGTTATATCCTGGTTCATTTCCAGCTTTGCAAGAATTTTCATTCTGACTTCTGCATCCTTTTTAGCAGTAAGTCCCTGAACCAGGCACTTGAATGAGTCTGGAGTTAGTGTATCCAGTTTAAATCTCTTGCACTCTCTGTTCACTCTACTAACATATGTGATAAAGTCTTTGTCGTTGATTTTCCCAGTATTCAAACACTTCCAACATGTGTTGAACAACGATGTTTTTTCACTAAACATCCTACATAAAATGTCAATTGTGCTCGTGAAATTTATGTCAGAAACTTTTTTAGGCAATATAAAGTTATTGTATTTTTTGTGTTCTGTTGTCGCCAGTTTCCTCAGAATTAGACACATTTTCATTTCGTCTGTTTAGTCTTGGCATTCTTTTTCGAAAATTTGCTCAAATCTTCAGTATTAGTTGTAGCATTTGTTGTTCTTCGGGTTGTTGTTGCTATTTTTGCAATTCAACTAGACCCTCTAACAAGTTTTCCATAATTTTATGGATTTTTTGTAAAATATGTCCAAGAAAAATGTTTGTTACTCATCTGTCAAGATTTTAATTTCTCTAGGTGAAAAATTTTTCAATATTGTCCACATCAATTGTTTATTTTCTTATGAAAAAAAATTTTTGAATGTTGTCCGTGTGAATTGTGTATATCCTCATCACCACTGTTATAATGTGGATCCCCATCCACTTGTATGTTATTGTTGGCACTGTAATATTCTTTTTGCCATTATTTTGTTGTGGCAGTATTCCGCGTCTTATTATCTTTGACTTGTCTATCGTGCTATCACTGATAGCTCCACAAGACAATGACTTTGAAATGTCTACCATAATGGTAACTCGAACTCATATCTATCATGTAACTGACACTAACTCCAATTGAGAACTTGTACAATGACACTACTACTACTACTGACCTCCTATAGTGACTGACTGTCTGACTTTATAGTGGCTGGTCATACCACTTTGTCATGTGAGAAGGGGAGTACTATTTTCACTACAACAGTATAATATGATATAGGTTAATAACTAATTTTTATGATGATATTTAAATAAACTTTATATATCAGAATTTTTCCTGGACAACATTCCCTTTTCAAACACCCATTCCTGGCCTTTCTGCTGTCCCCTATTACACTCCTTGCCCTGTATACTTTAGGTTATGCATTACTCCAGTGTTGGTGCCCACACACAAAAAATAATAATAAAATGCACCAAGTACATTTCATAAAGTGACTGGTGTCAGGAAGAGCAGCAAAGGCCAAATGACACATATGAGTACCATTTTTTTTAGAAGCAGTAACTTCCCATAAGAAATTACTCTGACTTGATAGTGGGGATGTCAAACAATTTTATTTAATCTTGGATCATCTTTAATCCAAGATATCTATGCTTAAAGGCATTCCAGAATTGACCAATGTGTCTTTTCCTTCTTTTCTATTTTGAACTTATGCAATGTGTCTCTGACTGCATGAACCTGTGCCCTTCTCTTTTTGAGACAGTATTGTGTAAATGAGCAAGACTTAGTTGCTATTTCTAGCAAATATATTGATGATGTAGAACACAGTACTTCTTAGACAATACACTGAAAACACTGGGGTACCAGGGTTTCTAGGGACACCGTATCTTTTTGAGGTGATCATATTAATATTCAAATGGTTTGAAAACAATGTTATTCATAATTTTGTTAAACACACATATTATTAATAGAACAAGATAAACAATATTTTTCTAAATTTTTTACTTCAAAACAGTTTTTTAAAACTTACCATACAAAGGACACCAGTAATTTTTTTTTTTACTTTCTGTACAGTTGTCATCATCATCATCATGCCATTATTTTTAACATCCACTTTTCTATGCCCATGTGTTAATTTGTTGTAGCACATTTTCTATGACTGGATGTCCTTCCTATTCCCAAGTAAGGTAATATTTCCTCTTGGCCAGGCATATTTTATTTTAGTGGAAGATTGGAAAAATTGACACCATTTGTATGACAGTGACACTCGCTTAATACTATCACATGATGTCAAGACAAAATGACCACTCCCTATATATACATACATATGTAAATACATACATGCATGATTCTAATATATAGTGATTGTAAGCAAAGAATGTTGTTCACTCCATTTTCTATCATTTCCTATTTCTTTACTGCCCACAAGGGGCTACACACAGAGGGGACAAACAAGGACAGACAAACGGATTAAGTGGAGTATATCGACCCCAGTGCATACCTGGTACTTATTTAATCGACCCTGATAGGATGAAAGGCTAAGTCGACCTCGGTGGAATTTAAACTCAGAACGTAGCGGCAGATGAAATGCCAGTAAGCATTTCGCCCGGCATGCTAACATTTCTGCCAGCTCACCGCCTGATATTTTCTATCATTATTTTCTATCATTTCCACTGTATGATGGCATCAGGTAGCCAATAACTGTGGGTGAGCTTTGCATAGCATACTGCAAGGTTTTCATCCAAATCTTATTTAACTTCACACACACACACGTGGGGTGGGTGGGGAAGATCAAATTTAACTATTTCTCTGTAGATTAAAAAAAGAAAGAATAAACAACCTTAATCAATTTTCAAACTTTAGTGCCTTAGTGGTTTCTCATCATGAATGACTACATCACTTGACCAATCCCAGAAGGATGAGCAACTACTCTATTTATATACCCAACAAAGCCTATGATTACAGAGAACTGGTGTTGCTAATTTGCATATAAGTGTCCAACTCTTTATTTCATACCTACATACATACATATTGTGTGTGTGTGGCAGGCTTCTTTCAGTTTCTTTCTATTAAATCCACTTAAATGGCTTTGGCTGGTTCAAGACTATAGTAGGAGATACTCATCCAAGGTGCCACGCATTGGAACTGAACTCAAAACTATGTTTTATGAATGTAAACTTTTTAACCATACAATAATTTTTTTTACTTCATCTTCAAGACATACAAAAGCAAAAACAAAAAATAAATTAGAACACTGAGGAGTAGTAATGTAGAGTCTGCTCTCATTAGCCTGATTTTAATTCTGTTATCTTTAATGGCACACTTCCTGTTGAGAAAGACGTTGCTGTGTATTGTTACTCCTTGTATGATCTTTTTCACCAATTTCAAAAGATTTGCAAGAAAACATCTCTTAATTTTTCTCTGCAATTTTCTATTAACCCTTTAGTGTTCAGATTACTCTGTCAAATGTAATGCTTATTTATTCCCATTGTTTTGAATTAAACATTGATTATCTCAAAGCTTTCAGATTTTGATGATATGATTGGATATTTTTAGAAGGATATTATAAGGTGGATAGCAGAGGTCAGATCTGACAAGTTTAAACATAAAACGGGTAAAATATTTTAGCTGGATATAGCTGGTTAGACTGTTAAAGGGTTAAATTTTTAATAACGACAACTCTATGAATGCATGTTTAGAATGTCTGATCATTTTCGTTTTGCTTATCCTTCTTTCTTTTTCTTTTTGGTAGGTACTGATGAAGCAGCGATTATTAAGATAATGACTTCTCATAGTAACCAACAACGACAAGAAATAGAAAAAGTATTCAAAGCAATGTATGGAAAGGTAGGAATAATTATGATTATTATTTCATGTCTGTCTAAGACTGTGAACTGGCAAAACCACTTGCACACCAAGCGAAATGCTTAGTGGCATTTCATCTGTCTTTATGTTCTCAGTTCAAGTTCTGCCAAAGTTGACTTTGCCCCTCACCCTTTTAGGGTTGATAAAGTTAATAAAATAAGTATCAGTTGAGCACTGGCTGCGATGTAATCAACTTACTCCTCCCCAAAATTGCTGACCTTGTGCCAAAATTTGAAACCATTATTTCATGTCTTTCTGTCTCTTTACTCTTTACTCTATATAGGAAGCTTGTAGTCTTAGCTGGTCATGCTTGGAACTCCAGCCAGGAAGTGTAATAATAGTTGCTTCTGATAAGAGCTTATGGCTGAGGTACCCGAGGACTCTACTCTCATGACTTTTCCAGGCTAAGAAGAAGGATGGACAGACTGATGGACTGACCAGCTGTATAATGTTAATGCTTCATCAGTTTCTTATATTTTGTTTCCATTGTTTTAGGATCTTCGAAAAGAAATAAAATCTGAAATTGGGGGACATTTTGAAGATGTTATCATGGCCCTTATGGATCCACCACGAGTCTATGATGCAAAAGAACTCAAGCGTGCAATAAAAGTAAGTTTCTCTATGCTGTTACTTTCTACATTTCATACTTTTTGTTTTATTCTTTTTTTTTTCCCATGAATTCTTTCTTTCAATGGTACCAGATATAAGGTCTTGGTCTGGCTGGGGCTTTGCCATTAGAGAAATTTATCTGATGAATCTATGTTCTTGATAAATATTGACTACTGTGAAGATAAAATGTAGAAAGATTCCTTAAATTTTCTTATGACATTTCTCTGTAGAATGTGTACAGGATATGCAAATGTAGCAAAGTGACAGACTTATGCATGTGTAGGGTATTTTGTATAAATTTTGTAGTCATCTCATTCATATGCAATGTCTGTATTGTTAGATTTTATATATTAACCAATGGCTGTGTGGTTAAGAAGTTCACTTCTCAACCATGTGGTTTTATGTTCAGTCCCACTGTGCAGCTCCTTGCACAAGTGTTTTCCACTATAGCCCTATGTCAGCTAAAACATTGTGAGTAGATTTGGTAGATGAAAACTGAAAGCAGTCCATCGCGTGCGTGCGTGCGTATAAAACCTTACCCGCATAGAAACTTAGCCAGAGCATTCTACAGTGTGTGTATTTGCAGTTCTTTGTCTTGACATCATGCAATAGTTATAAGTGAGAATCATTGTCTTACAAGCAGTGTCCTTTCATGTCCAATTTTCCATGAAAACATATTCCAACTATGGGGAAATATATATTACCCTGCTTGGAAACAGATGAGGTTTGGCAATGAGATGAGCATCTAGCTATTGAAAATATGCTTTAATGAATTTCATCTGATCCATGCAAACTTGAAAAACTGGATGTAGAAATGATGATGATGATGATATGTTAACTGATATATATGTGGTCTTTATTTGAACCTTAGTAGTGGACTAATACTATGTAGAGTTTCTAGGTAGAAGATAAATAGTTTACCAATTTAATTAATATGTTCAGACTCTGTGTATTGGAGAGAAATAATTCTTCAATCTGGAAATTTTTCTACTAAAACAAAACCATTATTTCAGGGACTTGGAACTGATGAAGATGCTCTGATAGAGATTCTTCTCACTAGAAATAATGAAGAGCTGGCAGAGATTAAGGAACATTTCAAGAAATGTAAGTGTCCAATATATTATAATATCCATTTTGAAATCCTTAACAAGGTTTATTTGTGAAGTTGATGAGCAGAGTTAATCTACTTCCAATGAAAATTATCATGATTCTATTGAAATCTTATTCATTGTTTTATATATGTATATATGTATATTATATTTATTTTAAATAGTAATATTTTTTGAGAATGAAGAACAAGTAAAATAAATCTTTATGGTTTAACAACATAAAAAGACTGTAAAAATGCAAAAGGAATTCTACTTAGAACCTATGAAATGAGGATACCACATAGAATGGAAGTGTGTCAGTTCTGCAACAGCCAAAGTACCTCCACCTATAACTGCATAAGTTTTGATGGTGCACATAAACCAGTGTAATAAAAACTGTAATTGTTACATAGGTTTTTGTTGGAGTGTTATAAGATAATGTGGAGGCGCAATGGCCCAGTGGTTAGGACAGCGGACTCGCGGTCATAGGATCGCAGTTTTGATTCCCAGACCGGGTGTTGTGAGTGTTTATTGAGCGAAAACAACTAAAGTTCCACAAGGCTCCGGCAGGGGATGGTGGCGAACCCTGCTGTACTCTTTCACCACAACTTTCTCTCACTCTTATTTCCTGTTTCTGTTGTGCCTGTAATTCAAAGGGTCAACCTTGTCACACTGTGTCACGCTGAATATCCCCGAGAACTACGTTAAGGGTACATGTGTCTGTGGAGTGCTCAACCACTTGCACGTTAATTTCACGAGCAGGCTGTTCCATTGATCGGATCAACTGGAACCCTCGACATCGTAAGCGACGGAGTGCCAACAACAACATCTAAGATAATTAACTCCAGTCTTTCAGTAGTTGATTAAAATATTTGAGAATAAACTGGCATGTGATATCTGAAGATTAAAGTTAATTAAGGTTTTGATCATCTATCTTCATTTTTATTATGCTGCTGTTCTCCACTCAGTCCCCTTTTTTTTTTATGTATTCTGACCTATCACCTCTTCCCTGATCCACTCTTATTTTCCTTTATCTTCTCAACCAAACTGAGATTCGCCATTGTTCATACCCCCACCCAGGTTCATCACTTATTACAGTCACCTCTATCCTCATTTCTAACCATCTGTCACTCTCCTTTCACACTTTCGTCAACCTACCCTCATAGCACTCCTTGATTCTTTGTCCCTTTTCTCTCCTTGTTCACCTTCTTGTACCTTCAGGGTATGTCCTGACACCTTATCCTTACCATCCTTCTTCTCTTCCATGCTGGGGTAGCCATTATCTCTTCTACATGGAGACATGTTCCTCTCTCTCTATGGTTGAAGGGTCCGTTCTTGTGAGTTATTTGTTGACTTCATGAGTACTAGTGCCATGAAGAAAGCCCCCAGTACTCTGTAAAGTGTTTGGCATTAGAAAAGGTATCTGCCATAGAAACCTTACCAAAGCAGGCATTGGAGCTCAGTGTTAAACTGTCCAGCCCATACCAGTACAGAATACAAGCATTAAATGATGTTGATGATGGCAATTGACTTCCATCAATGTCAATCAAGTAGCAGACATTAAAATACTAAACATGTTCTCAGTTGAAATCATCTCCATAGTACTGACTTTGCCTTTTTTATTCTACTGAGATTAACTTGTTGGAGGGTGGGGGGAACACACAAAAGTCAATAATATATTGGTTCAATTTAATCAACCAAAAATTAATTGCATTTCTGTTGGTTTCAACAAGGAGTACTCAGTTGTTTGATCAACTAAACTCTTTACTCAGTGAGCTAGCATATAAGTGGTTGAGTATTCCACAGACATATGTCTACCTTTAGTGTAATCTCCTGAGGTTGAATTAGCATGACTCAGTGTGTGCCAAGAATTTTTGAACGATAGGAACAATCCATTCAACAGGCTTCTGCATAGTTTCTATCCATCCAATTTCACTCGCTAGTCTTGGGTAAAGTAAAAGACACTTACTCAAGATGTCATGCAGTTGGGTTATTTATGTCCCCCACCCCTTAAGGTGGCGAGCTGGCAGAGTTGGTATCATGCCAGACAAAATGCTCAGTGGTATTTTGTCCAGTTTTACATTCTGAGTTCAAATTCTGCTGAAGTTGACTTTGCCTTTCATCCTTTTGAGGTTGATAAAACAAACCAGTTGTATACTGGGGTCAATGTAATCAACTAGTCCCTGTCATCCGAAATTTCAGATCTTATGCCTGTAGTAGAAAGGATTTATTTCCCCTGAACACATACAGTTATGTGCTCTTGGAGACAAGTGGAATGTTAACAACTATGAATGAAAACTATGTTGGAAAATTAATTCAGTATGCATTTAGACCTGTTTAATCATTTCTTTACCATATTTCTGTTGAAATACACTGCCTTTGTTTCAAATGACTTTGAAAATAATGAATATGTAGGAGTGGCTGTGTGGTAAGTAGCTTGCTTACGAACCACATTGTTCTGGGTTCAGTTCCACTGCGTGGCACCTCGGGCAAGTGTCTTCCACTATAGCCTTGGGCTGAACAAAGCCTTGTGAGTGGATTTGGTAGACGGAAACTAAAAGAAGCCCATCGTATATATGTATATATATATATATATATATGTGTGTGTTTGTGTGTCTGTTTGTTCCCCCCCCCCCCACCATTGCTTGACAACCGATGCTGGTGTGTTTATGTCCCCGTAACTTAGTGGTTCGACAAAAAGAGACCGATAAAATAAGTACTAGGCTTACAAAGAATAAGTCCTGGGGTCGATTTGCTTGACTAAAAGGCGGTGCTCCAGCATGGCCGCAGTCAAATGACTGAAACAAATAAAAGAGTAAAAGAGTAAAATTATTAATCTGGTGTAAGGAAAATATATTAACTAGAAATTTTGACATGAGGTTTTAATTTAGATCGCTTTATCCCTCTTTATTACCATAGTTCTGTTGATATATGCTACCTTTGTTTCAGATGATTTTGAAATGATGCTTGGAACATAAATTAACAAGAAACTTTGATGGAAGGTTTTAATTTAGAATAGGAAGCTTGTATCCTAGAACCAGGGACAGTCTAAAACATCAGTACAAAAATGGTTAACACTTTTGTGACTGTTTCTATTGAAATAGACTTTGCTTAGGTTAATTTTGAAAATGATAAAAAAATTTAATAAAATAACTTAGTTGACATTAAGCTGGTGTTTGAAACAAATTAACATGAAACTTTGAATCATTTTAAAACAGAAAGTTTATATCTTTGAACCAGAGTGATCTCAGACAGATTGGTTTCACAAGGGTTAACCAATAAAGATTTTTTTTCGGTATGAAATTTAGAAATTTGTTGCAGAGTCATATAGTTGATTGAATCAACTCTCAGTGTATAAGAAGTATTTAAGTATTTTATAGACTCTGTAGAAATATAAAGCAAAACCAACCCTGTTGGTATTTCAAGCCAGAAAGTATAGTTTTAAAGTTAGACATTAATTCAGGTGTTCTATTGTTTTTGATAGTTTTATCAAAACAATACCAATGATTGGTGTCACAGGTTAACTATATCAAAATACCTGAAATTGTAGACTGTTTATGTAAAGGAAGGGTGTTATTTAGAAAAAAAGCTACAGAAAGAAAACAGTGAAGTTGTCAATGTGGACCATTATATGTAATTAATTTTTACAAAATTTCGTAATTTTTTAAAACCCATTATTTGATTTCAACAATGCTGTAACTGTTTTATATCATTTTATATTTCAGTATATGGTGATCAATTGGAAGATGCCATTATTTCTGAGACCAGTGGTCATTTGAAACGCATTCTTGTTTCTCAAACTACTTGTGCCCGTAGCACTGACATGAATGTTGATGCAGCTCTTGCTAACAAGGATGCTCAAGAACTTTATGATGTAAGTAATTGTTTTCACAAACTTGCTAGTTGGGTAGTTGCTACATAATTAATTTATAACTCTCATTAGTGATTGGTCAAACTGAATTTTCATTCTTATTAGAGCAAAAAACTATTTCTAAGATATCCAGCTCAATAGCAGATGACAAGGACTTAGTTATTGTGGCTAGTAACTTTAATGGATAATTTAAACAATAGCATGATAATTACTGAGTTACATAGTGATTATAAATATGGTACAAAGAATGAAGAGGAATCAAGGTCATTGCTTGAAGTTCTCTGATGCTAATGACTTAGCCATTTACAACTCTAACATTAGGAAATCGGCCATCTTCTTAGTGCCAGTTGAACACACAAACCTGATTGACTTTATACTCAACAAGAAACAGGATAGACAACTGCCAGTGAACACTGGGTCTTTTCCTAGTAAAGATTATGTAACCTGGCATAGACTAGGGAATAGTGACACCAAGGTGAGGGCTAGATGGTCTCAGAGATATCAGACAATCTGAAAAATGAAAGTATAGAAACTGAAAAGCTTTTCAGCCTACTATAGAAGTTCAAAGAAATGTTAGATAGTGTCTGTGATGAGAAGGAAAAGGAGGAAATAGAAAACTGGGAGTTTCTATGAGACAGCCTGCTGTAAACTACAGATAAAATTTGTGGTTAGAGAAAGGTGGTATGAAGGTGGAATGGTAGAGTAGATAGAATCTTAAAACCTGCAAGAAATGAGGGGTGAGGAACAATATTAGGTAGTTAGAAGAGAATCTGGATGTGAGATATATTTAGCAAAGAATGAGGCAGAAAATAAGATGTGTGCTGACATTCTGTGGTGAGAGGATCTGAGGCAAGAAGTGATCTAGATAGCAAAGTAATACATATTAGTTCAAATGTTAGTGCATATTAGGATGTTGTCAGAGTGGGGAGTGTACACAGAATTGCCACATATTTGTTCTCATTGAGGCTGAGAAGAAAGAGAGGCCACCTGCTATTAAAAGTGACAACTATACGATTGAAGGCACCATTAGACATGTGGACTTTCAGAGATATATATAGTCACTGAGAAGCTGAAAATATTGTACTGAAGTAGGACACATAGCCATACAAGTGGTACCAGGAGGAATGGCAGCTGGTGTAGTAATGATATTGTCTACTACTACAAGTACAAAGGAGATGCTCTTGAAAGAAGCAACTATTGAGGCATCAAATTCATGTGATGAAAGTAGCAGAAAATATTATAGCATATTTAATTAGGTACAGAATTAAGGTAGATGAGATGTCATTTGGGTTTGTGCCAAAATAGAGTACAGCCAATACTCTTTGATGAAACAATTACAGAAGTTCTTAGTTATGAGAAATCAACTATATCTAGCATCCATTAACTGGTAGAAGGTCCCCTTTGATAGAGTACCATGTTCTCTAGTGTTGTCATTGCTAAAAAGCTGGGCATAAGTGAATTGCTTGTCAGAACTGTACAAGCCATATAGGAGGGTGAGGTCATAAAAGTAAAATTTAACAATGTGTTCAGTAAGAAATTTAGTGTACATGTAGGTGGCCATCAGGGTTTGGTTCTCTTCCTCTTCCTGTTTATTGTAGTTCTCCAGGCCATAACAGAAGGATTCGAGATTGTCTGGAAAATCCTGTATGCTGATAGCCTAGTTCATATGGGTGAAGCAGTCAAAGAATTTAGGAAACAGAGACTAGAAGGAAAAAGTCTAAAAGTAGACCTAGCATGCTCAAAAGTTGAACTTGGTAGAAAGAATACAAAATTCTGCTGCTACCAGAGAAGTAGTCATATTTAATATACTGGAAAAGTGTAGATAGGAACTCTGTGCATTTTAAGCATTATACAGAAATAAATATAAAGCTTTACTAAACACAACTAAATCCTTGATCATTTATAAAATTAATTGAAGCACGTAATCAGTGAATGATATTTGAAATGCAGAAATGAAAGTGTTTAACATCTATCATCTAAATGTAATCACTTCTGTTAGAACTAAAGTGAGAGGTTATATGTAAGAACTATTGTTAATTAAAAATATGTTGACAAAAGTTAATATATTAATTTGTTTCTAAAGGCAGGAGAAGGTAAATTTGGAACTGACGAATCTGTATTTAACAAAGTATTGAGTTTGCGCAGCAGGCCTCAGTTGATTGCTACTTTTGCTGCCTATGAAAAAATTGCTGACCGAGATATTATGGATAGCATCCAGCGAGAAACTTCTGGAGACTTGCAGAAAGCATACTTAACCATTGGTAAGATATTTGTGATTTGTGTGTAAGTGTGTGCACATGGGTGAATATGTAAGTGTGTGTGTATATTATGCTCTATGATGATATTAAGAAGTGCCTCTGTCAACTGGTGCATATTGAGAGGAGGAGGGAAAGAAGGAGGCCAAAGTGGCTGAGCTAAAAAAAGGTTATTGAAAATCCTTTCAAGTTTGTAGTAGGTCTGTTTCTGGAGAGCAGAAATGGTAACCTGATATGTAGCAAGGATGAACTGGAGTTGCACTTATCCAAACCTATAGTGACAATCTTTGAGGTACTCCTGTACCACCAATGCAAGGGATACCAAAACCAACAGCACTAGGAGCAAAATTTAATATTGGAGACTTTCAAATGAAAGAACTCTGGGGTTTTATCAAAAAGACACAATCGAAGTGCATTCCAGGATAAGATAGCAAGCTTTACAAAGTTTATGAAAGGTGTTCTAGTTTGACCAACAAATTATTTTTCATTCTCCAAAGAGCTTGGAAAGAATATGTGATCATGAGCCATTGGGCAAGAGCAGAAGGTACTCATCTTCTCAAAGAGCAGAACTCATCAACTTGTAACCAATTCTGGCCAATTTCCTTTCTAAGTGGGTGGGAAAATATTCCTTGTCATTTTTGCCAAATGAGTTATGAAATTTTTGGCAGATCATGGTTATGTAGATTGTATGGTGCAGAAAGCTGGAGTCTTAAATGTGTCAGGTTGTATAGATCATGTGACTGTGACCTAGGATGGCATACAAACATCGAAGATGGAGAAAAGTTCCTTGGCACTTGTGTCGCTTGATCTGTTAAATACTTTTGGGTCAGTTCCATACACACTACTTGAGTTGTCACAGAACTTTTCTGGATCTTGCCAGAAATCCACAAACTGGAAGAAAGTGGATATCTTTAAAGGCAATGGAGAATAGGAGGGTATAGTGAAACACTCACAGATCAATAAGGGAGGCCTTGGAAACAATGAGTTTAAACTATACCATGCCATAGAGCTCGGGTAAATCAAAATCTAAGATGATTTAGAAATATCTGTTGTAATGTAGTGGTATCAGTCCAACCAAATGTACATTAACCATGCAAAAATTTACCATAACTTTGTCAAAACAAAATTCTGTCATAGAATCCGGAGTAATTAATGTATTGAATACTATTTCTTGTTTTCCATTTTAGTGAAAAGCATCAGAGAGATGCACACTTACTTTTCTGAAAGTCTGTATTACTCCATGAAAGGTGCTGGCACTAATGATTCCACTTTGATCCGTATCATTGTCAGTCGTTCAGAGGTTAGTAAATGTTTTGTTAAATTCCGTTTCTTTTATTCTTTTACTTGTTTCATTCATTTGATTGTGGCCATGCTGGATCACTGCCTTTAGTCAAACTAATCAACCCCAGGACTTATTCTTTGTAAGCCTGGTACTTATTCTATCAGTCTCCTTTGCTGAACTTTTTTCTGTCTACCAAATCCACTCACAAGGCTTTGGTCAGCCTGAGGCTATAGTAGAAGACACTTGCCCAAGGTGCCATGCAGTGGGTCTGAACCCGGTACCATGTGGTTGGTAAGCAAGCTTCTTACCACACAGCCATGCCTGTTTATTTTTTTTACCTGTTTTAGCTTTTTAAAAATTGTCATATCTGAAGCCTAGAATGTGAAAATAGAACTTCAATTGTAATATTATTTCAGTATTTCATACAATATTTTTACTGTGGCTTTTTATAGTAGATTTTGATATTTATTCATTTAATCCTTTTGTTTTCATATTTCTGTTGTTTCAATCAATTTTGTCTTTGTTTCAATTAATTTTGAAAATAATGAAGAATTTACTAAAATAACATTATCATTATTAAACTGATGTTTCAATCATAAATTAACATGAAACGTTGATGGATGGTTTTAATTCAGTTCACTTTAACCCTTTTATTATGATATATCTGTAGAAATATAATGTCTTTGTTTCAATTAATTTTGAAAATAATACATAATTTTGTAAAATAACTTTATCATTATTAAGCTGACTTTGGAAATTAAACATGAAGTTTTGATGGAAGTTTTAAATTTAGATCACTTTAAAAACAGTAAGTTTGTATCATAGAACCAATGGAGGTTCCAGGCTGGTTGATATCAAAAGGGTTAATATGTATTCTTTGGTCACTTGCCATTTGAAATAGCAATCTTCATGGAAAATGACTGATTATTAGAAGAACACAATTTAGTATTAATTTGAATGGCTTCTATTGATTTAAAAATGTTTTGCTACAAAGTCTGTATGAGAGAGACCTGAATGAGCTATGAAGTTTAAGGGACAAATCAGTCAATAAGTTATTTATAAATGAAACCTTGTGATTGGTGGTTTCAGTGACCATTTTATTTCACTTCATTTATATTGCTAATAAATGTGGTAAAAAGCAAAGAACATCTCAAGTTCTTAATTCTCCACTTCTTAGGCTTCATCTATTATCTTTTACTTCTTTCAGTCTACTTATTTCAGACTGTAACCATGCTGGGGTACTGCCTTGAAGAATTTTAGTTGAACTTTTGACCCCAGAATTTTTTTTGTTTTTTTTTTTGAAGCTTGGTACTTATTCTATCAGTTTCTTTTGCCAAACCACTAAGTTACAGGGACATAAAAACACCAACACTGGTTGTCAAACACAGACACAAGCAGTAGTGGCGGATAAAGAAACACACACACACACACAACAATCTTCTTACAGTCAACCAAATCCAGTCACAAGTCTTTGCTCGGCCTTAGGCTATAGTAGAAGACATTTTGCTCAAAGTGCCATGTTGTAGGACTATCTATTTTAACAAGCAATTATTACAAACAAGATGGCCACAAGCATAATGTGGTGCTAAATTTCTCAAACTTGTAATCATCCCTAACATAGTTGTACTTAGGTTCAAAGTTTGAGAAACATAAATATCTACACTTTACACTCCAAAAGAGACCTATAGAATAAGACTAGGCTTACAAAGAATAAGTCCTGAGGTCTATTTCTTTGGCTAAAGAACCCTTTTAGGCAATGCTCCAGCATGACTGCAGTCGAATGACTGAAACAAGTAAAAGAAATACATGCTGTTAATGTACTTAATATATTTGTCGTTTAAGATACCTTAGTATACATGTCTGTTATTTTTTTTTTTTTACTACATATTTAATTTTCATCTCTTTATTTCAGATTGACATGGTCCAGATTAAGGAAAAGTTCAATGAAGTTTTAGGTAAAACTTTAGGCAGCTTCATCAAAGGTGACTGCAGTGGTGATTACAAGAAAGTTCTCTTGTCTCTTATTGGTGAACCAAAGTAAAATAAATTCACCCTTTTATATCTACATCTACCTAAATCTATCAAAATGTAGATGATTTCATATAACCACTGATAGTCAATATCTCTTTGCTAACAGCTGTTCCAAATTTCGAATTATCACTGCTGACATATTGAAATATTTTATCTCTCTCTCTCTCTCGTTATATTTCCATCTCATTATCATTATTAAGTAACTTTACTTTAAAATTTCCTATCTTTTTGAAGATTCTATTGCATTTACTGAATATTAATTGAACCATTACTTCAAATTTATAGAAATATTTCAATAAATCATTCATTTAGCTTATTGTTTATTGTTGTTTCTTCATTTGATCATTTTACATGTTTTCCATGCTAGTATGGGTTGAGCAAATACTTATTATTATGGATTATTTTACAAATAGATGCACTTCCCGTCATTAAACCTTTATTTTTAATTAAGGGATTTTCTATTCCATTTGCCTTTAAAAACCCAGAATTGCTGGGGCTGTCAACATAATGTTCCCATTTTACTTAAACAAGTTCCATGCGAAACACACAGAGGCACACACACTATACATACAAATTACACATATATTTGTTCATTTGTTCAATTTTATGTCAGTTTTTCCATGCTGGCATGGGTTAGATGATTATGTTTCCAAGGCATTGGTTTACAGTCACATATCCTTCTTGATGCTAACCCTTACCTGTTTTTCAAGTTGTGGATCTCTTATTCCACACAACAGCTTTGAAAGTACTGAGCAAGCAGATGATTTATTGGCAGGGAAAGTGCCAACAAGCAACATTGCTCAAGCATTGCAACAACTCTTGTACAAGTGAACACAGATGTAAACACACACACACACACACATTAATATACAGGGCTGGCCAAAAGTCACCTGACAGTAAATCAAAACCATTTAATTCCAAGATTTCTTTATGTTTAACAACTGAATGAATTTAATAAAAGCATCTAAATATGAAACATCACGAAAATTGTTCAAACTGAAGTCCTTCTTGGGCAACACATTTTTCTATTTGAATCAATACAGAATTACAGGTAGTATTTATGGAATTTTGATTTACTGTCGAGTGACTTTTGGCCAACCCTGTATACATACACGTGCAGGTGCTGGACAAAATAATAGAAACACTTTGTTGAATGGAAGTTTTATTTAATACAAAGTTGATCTATATTTGACATCAATTATAGCTTTAATGTATTGAGCAGTTGACCAGGTTCTGAATGGTTCTTAGAGGAATTTTTAGCCATTCTTCAAGTAAAACCAGTATTAGCTCTTTCAGTGATGATGGCAGAGGGAAGTAGTTCCTTGCTTGCTGCTCCAAAATGCACCATAAATATTAGATTCTATTGATCATGGGGACCAATCCAAGTAGTTTAATTCACTTTTGTGCTCTTTGTACCGATTTTGAATGACATTAGCCTTGTGAATTGGTGCATTATTGTCCTGATAGATTGCAGTACCATCAGAAAAAAACAATGAACAAAATAAATTGGCACTTTTTCAGTTACAATGATAAGGGTTCCAGTTGATCCAATCAACGGAACAGCCTGTTCGTGAAATTAACATGCAAGTAGCTGAGTATTCCACAGACACATATGCCCTTAACATAGTTCTCAGGAAGATTCAGCATGACTTTCAGGAAAAGACAGTGTTTGTACTGTACAATGAACAAACCAAAACAAACAAAAAACTGTCCCTCTGTCGGTTATGACAGTTGGTCCATACAATGAACAAAATAAAACTGGCACTCTGTTGGTTACAATGATAGGGTTCTAGTTGATCTGATCAACAGAACAGCCTGCTCATGAAATAAGCATACAAATGACTGAATACTCCACAGACATGTGTACCCTTAACGTAGTTCTTAGGGAGATTTGAGCATGACACAGAATGTGACATGGTCAGCCTTTTGAATTACAGGTACAACTCATTTTTGCCAGCTGAGTGGACTGGAGTGATGTGAAATAAAGTGTCTTGTTCAAGGATACAATGCACCACCAGGAATTGAATTCACAACCTTATGATCGTGAGCTGATTACCCTAACCACTAAGCCATGCACCATCACAATACAATGGACATAATCAGTCAAAATACTCAGACAATCCTTGGCGTTAACTCTGCCATGTAGAATAATTAAAGGGCCAAGAGAATTCTGTGGAATGGCTGCCCAAATCATCACAGATCCACTTTCATACTTCATGGTAGAGGCTAAAAAGTCTAGATTGAAGGCTTCTTTAGACTGTCTTCACTCATAAACTTGCCATAAAGTGGGAAAAATAGTGAATGAGGATACATCAGCACTAATGACATAGTTCCATCGAGACATTGACCACTTCTGGTAGTCTAGACACCGTTTGTTTTTAATTATCAATGTTGATGGGGGACAAAAGAAGTTTAGCAGTTGCAACCCACCCATGATATTCAGCTTTATGGAGCTCACAACAAACAGCTTTAGCTGACATGAAGTTGCCAAGGTTCTGGTATAGCTCTGCTGTCATAGTTTGATGGTTTTATTATTCCGTGGTCTCTCTCAGAGCTTTGCCAGAATTATGCTCACTAGAGCTAGTTTTACCTTGGTTTTGAAATACCAACATGATTTTAGAGACTGTACCTCTCAGAACATTAAACAGTTCAGCAATTTTAATGACTGAAGCTCCAACCATCCATGCTCCAACAATTTTTCCTCTCTGGAAATTAGATAGGTCGTGCATTTTAACTTATCTAAATATAAATATTTGCAAACCATGAAGGCAAGGCTATATCATGAAATATAATGAATACATATGTACAAACTTGAACAGTTTTCAATTTCTTATATTGTCAACAGAAAAATAGTTAAATAATAAGTGGTGTTTCCATTATTTGTCCAACCACTATACACATATGAGTGTAGATGTGTGTGAGTGTGTGTGTGTATATATATATATATATATATATATATATGCACACGTATGTATTATATATAGATATATGTAAATGACTTTATTTTTCAGTTTCTGTCTACCAAACTCACAAGAGTTTGGTCAACTCAGGGGTCTAGTGAAAGATACTTGCTCAAGGTGCCACACAGTAGGATAGAACCAGAAATCATGGGGTAGAGAAGTGAAGTTCTTAACCATACAGCCACAACTGTATGTATACGTGTGTGTGTGTGTGTGTGTGTGTATATATATATATATATATATATATTAGAGACAGGTATTGTCTTTATAGAATACACTTCGTAGTGCTCAAGAGATTTGAGCTTGAGCAGGTAGAGGAGTAAATTTAAGGACAAGCAAATAAGGCAAGTTGATTTACACAGAATATTAAATACATTTGATACAAAAAATGTACATATGTATACATATAAAATAGTCTGACTTACACGGAATATGAATGATACCAAGAGTTAAATGGGTTGGGTTTTATGAGTTTAGCAGCTGTTTTTGGGGGCTTGGTGGTCTGGAATAATGATAGTTACCTGGTTCTATTATTGGATAACACTACCTCTATCTTCAGGGAAGAATTTTACATTTGAGGTGTTGACAGGATGGAGTTTAAAGATCGAATGATTTTGTGGAGAACTAAGTGTATTAGGAAGTGTTTAGATAGAGAGTAGTGGGAGGAGAAAATAGATTTTAGGGTTAGAGTTAATATTCTGTGTATATTGGACTGTTTTATATGCATACATACGTACTTTTTTTGTATTAAATGTTATTTAATATTCAGTGTAAAATGACTTGCCTAACTTGCTCATCGTTAGTATATATATATATAAGTAAACAGTTAATGGTGTTGGAGAGAATAAAGATGTAGCTGAGAAAAAGTTAACTGATCTGGAGGACTGGAAGCCATCTGAATACTGGAAAAGAGAGGTACCAGGTATTAGAATGCCAACATCATGACTGCTGCTCATTGCCCTGTGAACATTGTAAAGACTGTAAGATATGACATGGACATCATGGAAACCAAGTTCCCCAAGAATGTGATGGTTTTTGAGTGTCTTCAGTGAGGGTGATGTCATGCCACCTCACAACTGGGCCTTAGGCTCAATTCAGACAACTGTGTGAAACTGCTGAAGACTGTGGTCAAACCCTGGTTATAGATGGTTGCTGCTGGAAAGCAAGATGTGTTACATTTGGATTCGGCTCCTTGCTATACCTCAGGAAAGTGTCAGAAGTACAAATCAGCCAGTCAATTTTCTCTTCCTGAAAATGCCAGTTTATCCAGGTTCTCCTTTAAGTATTTACTAACAAAACCCAGCGCTCCAATTATAATTGGTATGAATATGTATTCATAGTCTGGATATACAAGCTGGAGATTTCGAAGCAGTTGTCTATAGATATCCTCTTTTTCTTTGATTTTCAAAGAGATATTTATATCTGTAGAGCAGCTGACCTCTATGATGATACATACTTTTGCCCCTCTATCCCAAACAACAATATCCGGCCTGTTACGCTTACATTTGACAGAAGTTTTGATGGGAATATTCCACCAGTATTCCTTGAGTTGATGTTTATGAATATATTCCATAACAGAAGGATTTTCTAAGTTTATTTCAGGATAGTCTTTTTTGCGAATAGTATTGTTAATTTGTTTTAGCAACATCATGCCACATAGGGAGGTAGTACTGTGACAACATTTTGGGACAGCTGCTAATCACTTGTGTAATGTTTTCCACAGAAACATGACATAGCCTACACATGTGGTTGCACCTTGGGATTACAAGAGCGTCTCTGTCTCTCTTGTTCACCTGGTACTTTGTAGCAATCTTCTGTTCCTAGATTGCAAACACATAGCTTTCAAAGTGTGATATGGTGTAGTGATCTTGTGTTCAAGAGAGGCTGTGCTTCATGTCAATTCTACTGTCTTCTTCAAGTTTCCGAGCAACACACCCATGCATGATCTTTTTTTTGCATGCTGAGTGCTTTCCATCCAGGTCTTCTCTGAGGTAAGAGAAACCAGCTGTTTTGGGGCTGTATAGGAGATCATCAGGAAGAGAGTGTTTCTTGAGGAGTTCACTGCCAACTTGTACAATGTTGCTCACTTCACTTTTCGGCACTGCGTTATTATATTTATTTTTGCTGCTGTTGTTTAGCAGGTGCTGCTTGAGTGATATCATATGGCAATCAAAGGCTGTCTGCACTGATCTCGGGCCTCTACCACCTTCATTTCTTCTTAGAAATTTTACTGTTTCTGAGGATGTTCCCAGTTGTCAGGATTTTGTGGGTTTTGATATCTATGGAGTGGATTTCCTCTACAGTCCAATCAAGTATCCCAAATGTTGAGATCAGCACTAATACTGCAAATGCATTGTGGGATATTGTTTTGTAAGAGGAGAGTTCCGGCTCTCGTATTTTCCGAAGTCTGGTGTAATATTCTAGGGTCACTCTATCTTTATTCACAGTGCCTTCATATGATACATTTTCGTCTGTACTTAGGTACTTGTAACATTCTTTGTGTGGAATGGGGGAGACAGAGAGACTGTTGTTGCATGGCTTTTGGGTTTGGGGGACTGACTTTCCTCATTCTATAACCAAATATGAACATTTCTTTTGGCCAAATTACATGCCTATCATCATCATCATCATCATCATCGTTTAACGTCCACTTTCCATGCTAGCATGGGTTGGACGATTTGACTGAGGACTGGTGAAACCAGATGGCTACACCAGGCTCCAATCTGATTTGGCAGAGTTTCTACAGCTGGATGCCCTTCCTAACGCCAATATCAGCTGAAAATGTTGTTATTAATTCCAGTTGTTTTTTGGTATTGTTAACTCTTTTAACATAAATCTTCAGGTTGTCTACAAAGAAATGATGAGTTACATTGTTATTTTTAGCAGTTGAAGATCCTAGCATGTAACCATTTGTTTTCTGCAGTAGGAACAATAATGGATTCAGTGCCAAAATGAAAAGAAGTACAGAAAGACTATCTCCTTAGAATATTCCCTTTGAAATGCCTATACTATCAGAAACAATTATTCTGTTCTCAGTTGTAAGGGTAAGAATTGTTGTCCATGTCTTTATGTCTGCCTGTCTGTATGACTGTCTGTTTGTCTGTCTATGTATGTATGTATGTCTCTTCTATTTTTTAATATATATATATATATATATATATATATATATATATACACAGAGACACACACACACATGTATACATATATATATGTGTGTATGTATTCATATCTATGTATATATACACCACATATTTATGTACATATTTATACACACACACACACAGAGGCATATATTCATATATATATGTAAAGAGAAAGAGGACAGAGCAGGACTTTAATTAGAACTTGTATTATTAACATCCACATGTAATTAGTATACCATAGCCTGACTATAGGAAAACTCTTGTCAGAGGCTATCCCTCTCTAAGACATTTTCACCCCAGAAATATAGATTTGGAATCTTAAATATTCATTCTTTTTATACCAACTTGTAACACACATTCAAGAGAAGAAATTAAGTGACATATATAAGCAATATAGTATGCAAGTAGATATTTGTTCTCAGTAATATACATATATACCAAAATGTACACACATACATTGTTCGCAATCTCCAGTGAACAAACATTCCTTAGTTCCGTGGTAATGTGTCCACCAGTAGAATGAAACATATCTTAAATGAAAAAACAAGTGGTACTAGGTGACAGTAAAAGCATCCAGCTGTAGAACATGTGCCTCAATATGTTTTGACAAACCCATGCCATCATTGAAAAATGGGCATAAAAATATTGACAATGATGATGATGATGATAATTGTGTATGTGGGTGAGCATATTTTCTTTTCTAATGAAATATTGAGATAAAAAAAAAAAAAGAAAAAAGATTTCGAGCTTTTATACTGCATAAATAATTTTCAAATGATAGAAATCCCTCTAGAGTTGAAATAAGATGAGGTAAATCCTCAGTCTAGCTTTGACTGTGGGAAATGGTAAGAAGTTTGTGTCCAAACCATATGGTTTCAGGTTCAATCCTATTGTGTTTCACCTTGGGCAAGTGTCTCCTACTAAAGTCCCATGTCAACCAAAGCCTTGTGTGTGAATTTGGGAGAAAGAAACTGAAAGAAGCCCATTACATTCTTGACATTTGATAGTGTATATTAAATTCCTTGAACATGTAAAGTGATTTTACACAACATACAAATTCAAATCAGCACAGATTTTTACCATAAAAAAAATACTTTACATGTTCTTCATGGAATTTAATATATGCTATCAAATGTCAAACATTTGATAGCATATATTGACTCAGTTCAGTCTATGTTCATTATAGTATGAATAATTAGACTCGTACTGTACTTTGAAGTTCCAATGTGTAGTGGTTAGAGTATGTTGTAGTTCAGTGGTTAGGAATTTTGGGCTCACAATCATAAAGTCACAGGTTCAATTCCTACTGCTAGATGGAGCATTGTATCATGTGCCACAGAAGAAGAGATTAGGGGTTTAACCTTACAATGGCCTGGTATTGTATTGAGAGGAGACTCCAAGTATAGGAATAGTGGCCACCCAACATTATTTTCTAATTGAGAGGCTATCATGATCACTGAACTCATTCAATTTGATATCAATTTGAGAATGGCACTATCAGTCATAGATCAATTATTTCATTTTACAGAGACTAAATCTTTATCATAATCATCATCATCATTTAATCTCCATCTTCCATGCTGGCATAGGTTAAATGGTTTTATAGGAGCTAGCAAGCCAGAGAGCTGCACCAGGCTTTATTATCTGGTTTGGCATGGTTTCTTCAGCTGGATGCTCTTCCTAATGCCAACCACTTTACAGAGTCTACTGAGTACTTTTCTATGTGGCACCAGCACTGGTACCTTTTATGTGGCACCTGCACCTGTGGGGCTGCCAAGTAATTTGCAAAACAAAGATCTCTCAGCTGGGAGAGGGAGAAAACTTTGTGCCAGTTGAGAGGTTAGAGTATAACAGAGGAATACAGATAGAGGGTTAAATGTTATATTAAATGTAAATAAAACAGATTTGATAAATAAACAATGTTACGAGTATATATTTTCAATTCCTCATAGGTCAAATTTAAACTGAAGAGTACATTTAAGTTAGGAAAGTCTTGTATTACCATGAATAAAAGCCAAAGATCATAGTTCAAGTTTTAAAATGAAGGCTAAACAAATTATTTGCTGAAATATCTAAGAAAGCAATTATTTGAAAGAGGAATGAAAAAATAACAAGTTTTATAGGACGTAAGAGGTAGAACAATCTCTAAACTATTGTTTTAACCATTTTGGTACCATATTTCTGTTGAAATACACTGCCTTTGTTTTGACCAATTTTGAAAATAATGAAGAATTTAGAAAAATAACATTGTTGCCATTAAACTAGTATTTGGAATATAAATCTACATGGAATTTTGATATAGATATAGGGCAGGGAATTGCCAATTAGTTAATAAAATTAATAATTAACAATTTTGTCAAGTAGTTCAGTATGCAAAAAA
Source organism: Octopus bimaculoides (assembly GCF_001194135.2). Taxonomy (NCBI): domain Eukaryota; kingdom Metazoa; phylum Mollusca; class Cephalopoda; order Octopoda; family Octopodidae; genus Octopus; species Octopus bimaculoides. Next base: position 67,173,126 of record NC_068989.1, on the reverse strand, counting down.
ACCTTTATCGGTAAACCATTTATAATTATAAACATATAGGGATCAGCATGAGTTGCTTCACCAACATACTGAAAATTTAGAAATAGCAGTCAAAGAACTACTAATTCTAACTACAATTTTTTCTCCAACGGATGGCGAAAAATTATATATTCTAATCACGAAACGTTGTACATGATTAACTAACGGCAGGTTTGTTTTCGTTTATTTTCTCTTCTGTTTTGTTCTGTGTGCCATAAATATCGCCATCCGTTGGAGAAAAAATTGTAGTTAGAATTAGTAGTTGACTGCTATTTCTAAATTTTCAGTATGTTGGAATTTTGATAGATAGCTTTAATTTAGTTCACTTTAACCTTTTTGTTACCATATTTCTGTTGAAATACACTGCTTTTGTTTTGATTAATTTTCATTGATTTTGAAAATAATGAAGTATTTAGAAAAATAACATTGCTATTAAACTAGTGTTTGGAATATAAATCACAAATTTGTCATGGAAATCTATGGAAGATCACTTTAGTCCTTTTTTTTACCATATCTCTGTTTAAATACTCTATCTTTGTATTAAATTTGAAAATAATGGCGAATTTAGTAAAATAATTTTATCATTATTAAACTAGTGTTTGGAACATAAACCAACATGAAATTTTGATAGATTTTTACTTATCTCTTATTTTCTACTTGTTCTCAGTCAAGGGTTTTTGCTGAACAAAATGCTAGTACTTATTTTTTTGAAGTTTCACATTTATTCTATTAGTATTTTTTGCTGAACTGTTAAGTTACTAGGATGTAAACAAACCAACACCAGTTGTCAAGTGGTGGTCAGGGACAAACACAGACACACAAACAAACATATATATATACATGTGCACACATATCTATATATATAAATGGCAATTTGTCTGTCTGTCTGTTACTATCTTAGTGCCTAAACCAGCAAACAAATATTCACAAAACTTTGCATACAAGTTACACTAACATTCAGTTCAATAATAGGCTAATTGGGTTTCAATAAAAATCTATAATGTGATCCCCAGGGGCGTTGAGCGAATTATATATGATAAAATGAGAAGGTTGCAAAAAGTATTAGACTGAAGGAAAGGTAGCAACAGAGAGAGGGTGACTTATATCAGTGAAGACGAGAACAGTGGTGGCAATGGAATGATAACATTACTATAGCTGTCATATACACGCAATGCTGCATACATACTTTTATAAATAAATAGATACAACACACACACACACACACACACACACATGTGAGGAATACATAGCTTTAAGGAGAGAGAGGGTGGGTGGCTTTTTTGCTGTCCCTCACAAAAAAACACTCACACACACACATACATATACATACATACACATGTCTACTATACACCGTTTTAAACTCGTGATTACTTGTGTAAATGTGTGTGTGTGTGTGTGTATCTGTGTGAGACGTCCTATAACTGTCTGTCTCTACTTTTGTAGGGTCTTCCCTGTTGCTGTCACATATTGTGAGATTTTAAAATTACGTCAAAATTTCCAAATTTGGTACATTGAAATAATTTTCCGTGTTGAATCTGATTTTGCTATTCATTTGTTCCAGAAAAGTTGCAGAAAAATGTTACTGAGGTTTAAAGTTTAATCAACTTTACCTAATGAGAAAACAGGATTTGGAAGCTGGTATTTTCTGCATGATAGCTGTCTATCACGAAATGAAAGTAAAATCATTAAGAGGAGGAATTTTTAATAAACAAACAAAAGCAAATCATTGCAATAACCTAAGTTGGAAGAACTTCTGAAGTTTTAATGAATAAAGTCATGTGAAACGGTTGAACAGACAAGTAAATAATTAAAAAAGGAGAAAAATTCTCAACGAAGTATTTTTCTGAAAAATTGCACAAATCTGTCCTGATTAAGAGGTCTATCTGTCAGGGAAGGCCTGCTCTGACATGGAATAAATAAAAATTTATATAAGACATTCTATTGTAAAATAGCCTGCCAACAACAAGCTATTTAACCACACACACACACACACACACACACATTTATACATATACATACATTGATGCACACACACGCACACACACACACACACACACACACACAATGACAACAACAGGCTTCTTTCTGTCTACAAAATCTACTCTCAAGGCTTTGTTTTTACTCAAAGTAGCAGAAGACATTTCTACAACTTCAAATAGAAGTCACTTGCCCAATGTGTTGTACAATAGGACTGAACCAAAGACCACATGCTTCATAAGTAAGCATCTTAACCATACAGCTATACTTTTAAAACAGGAAGTTGTATTGCACAGAGTGCAGCAGCAAAACATTCCATATTTTACTTGACCTTTGATGTGACACTTGTACAGTTAGGCAGGCAGTAATGATGTTTTCAGCTGATGTTTTACGATTTACTTTTTTTTTTTCCTGTTACAATTATGGTTTGAACCAGTGCACACTTCGTGTTAGCTGTTGAAACATTTATGAAAACTGATGAATCTGGGAGGTCTTTTTGCCACATGCCATAGAACCAGAGCAGATTAGTATCAAAAGGGTTAATTAGTTTATCAACTCAAATTTCAAGATATAGCAATGTCAGCAAAAAAAAAAAAAAAGATGCAGAATTTTGACATAAAAATATCCCTCAACATGAAAATAAAAATAAAACTATGTTAGCAGCTCTTCTGTCTACTGAACTTGAAATGTCAAACACTGACTTTTTCCCCTCTGCAGCCTTTACCCAACAAAATAATCAGTGAAGTAATTTATTAAGAGAACATAACCAATGTTATTTGTATGTCAGTGCTAGCTCTCTGTGTTACCCACTACAACATGAAACACTTAATGGGAGAGTGTGAAAAGTTCACTCGCTCTTGTGAAGTAAATGTGACACAATGTTTTCTCATTTTTGAATTAGCTCTGGCTCAAAGAGAAATTGGTAGTGTGGCTTGGGTTGTAAGCAACTTAAATTATAGCTGTATTATTCAATCTGATTTCACCACCACAGCCGCCATCTCACCCTATCATCATCAGCATACCCCATTAACATCACTATCACCATCACCATCATGAACACTAAAACCACCATGACCACCAACACCAACACTACCACCACTGCTGCTTTCCACCTTCCCTTTCTGCCACTGCTACCATCACCTCTACCAACACACCCTATCATTCCTATTATCAGGATACCCTATTATTACTTTCCCATATTATCCCTTGTCAGACAGAATTTGTTGAGGCAAATTTTCTATGGCAGGATGACCTTTCTGCTTCCAAACTAGGTAATATTTCCTTGTTGCCTGACATGGTTTTCCCTGAAGATGAAGGAAACCAAGATGTAGCCAACAGATAGTATCAGCAATAAAATAGAAAAAAAAAAAGAAAGAAAAAACACTACCACACCATGCCATGTCATTACATTAACGAAAAAATTAATTTATTTCCTCAGTCATGGTTGTTATTCTTGGCCCACATCATGTGAAACATCTGATAACTAACCCTTTATTTAGGCAAGTATATTTTAAATTCTATAATGTGAATCATAATATATATATATATATATATATATATATATATATATATA
>NC_068989.1:67165454-67169191 GCF_001194135.2 Octopus bimaculoides | reverse complement strand
TATCTATGTGCGTATCTATGTGCGTAACAATTTTAGAGTTCGGATTCTAGAGTTAGGGTTAGGGTTAACAGTCTAGTTAGGGTTAGGGGATTAATACGATATACACCGTTACAGCGCTAACTGTTTTCAACTGAATAGACGTCAGTGATTAGTAGAAATTATCGAAATAAGACAATTTTTTACATGAAATAAATTCGAATACAAAAAATTTTTTCTGTTCTATAACACAAAATAGATAAGTATACGAAGTTTGAAAGTCTTTCGGTACCAAAAACACTACATGAAACATAAATGAAAACTGGTGCCCCCGTTTTGAAATAGATCCGACACTTGCACAAGGTCCCACTACGCAGGTGGACTGAACCTGGAATCATGTAGTTGGTAAGCAAGCTACTTACCACACAGTCACTCCTGCACCTATATATATATAGATATATATATATATATATATATATATATACACACACACACACACACATATATATAAGAGGGGAAGTCAAAAATTATCTGCCCTTTCACAATAACATATTTTTATTATTGTTACACTGACTTCTGTGCATGTATGTTTATAGTTTGTACTATTGTGGTCACGTGATCGAAGTTTGAGTCTGATTGCACCATTTTTCTTTCTAGCTTTAGAGTGTAAGCATGGCTGCTCCACTAGCAATGTGCACCAAAGAAGAACAAAGAGCAGTGATCTGATTTCTCTGGTGAGAAGGTGTATCAGGTGTGTCAGGTGCTAAAATTCATTGGAGGCTTTTAGCACAGTACAGGGACAGTGCACTACCATGTAGAAGTATGTATGAGTGGACAGAGAAGTTTAAAAGTGGCTGGATTAGCCTGACACACAGACAGGGAGCAGGACACCTGTCAACCTCCACCACTGACGAGAAGATTCAGCAAGCTTGAGAGATGGTAATGGTGAACCGGTTCACCATTTCCATCTCTCAGATCACATCTATACATATATAAATGCAAGTTGTCTGTGTCAAGCTGCTATTTACAGCCATTAACACATTTTCGTGAAACTTTGCAAACATGTTCATGTAACATCCAGTTTGTTACTATGCTCAATGAAGTTTAATAAAAATTTATAATGGGATGGCCAGGGCCCCTAGAAGGGGTCTACATATATAATCAATATATTTTCCTTTGAGAGCCAAAGGAAATAACCCATTCATTTTCCTTCCAGGTAAGCTGGCCTTTTGGACATATGGTATCTGATTTAAAGGAATTAATGAATAAGGTGTTTCCTAACCTAAGGAATCAGTTTACAGACAACAACTGGCTGAAAATCCATGCCAGCAATCATTTTGACATCTGATGTGTGGCACACTGTTACCCCTGTACAATCAATGCTGACATGATGGAAGGGGAGTGAGATCATGTACAGCACAAACATTTGATGACTATAAATAAATCATCTGTACAGGTTGCTTGGCAAGAAATTGCTAAACCCTCATCTATCATTTACAAATGGGGAGTCCACATTTATTCAAACACCAAAGAATCCCTCTCAACATATGATTATGATGCTCCCTCACAACTCCTGCTCATGATCAGAGATACACATTGTCAGCCACTAAGGGATATGCTCAAGTGGTTAAGGTCATGCAACTGACAAGCAAATCTGTGGTACTGAGCAGAATATTTGCTGTAATGATATTTCTGCTTCAGCAACTCAGTGCTGAGTCTGTCTGAAATGTATTGGAAAATAGGTTAGTTTCAAAACATTGATGTCTAGGTCACAAAAGCAAAGTTTAAAGGAAATAGCAATCATTTCCTTTGATTTCCAGATAGAAGCAAATAAGAAATAACAAAGACAAAACAAACAAAAAAAAAATGTTACACAGTGTAATATAATTAACTACCATGTTATTTATCTTAGTTAGTCACAATTATTACTGTACCAAGAAACTTATTTTCATAGATTAACATTCCTTGAAGGGAGTTATTTGGTTTATAAATCTGTATGGACGGTTATATTAGATCCACACAGCAGCTGAATTCATCACCATCATCATTTTAATGTCTACTTTTCCATGCTTGTACAGGTTAGATGAGTGTACATTGAGGCAGAATTTTCTAAGGCCAAATGCCTATATTGTCACCGACTTCCAATTGTTTCTGAGCAAGGTAATGATCTGCCAGTGTATCAAACAATAAGTAACCCAGACAGGTTTTATGCAGAGAAATGGAAACAAATGGCACCATATTAAGGAGCTTTTTGTTTACAAAGATAGCCCAACATGTCAAGAAGTGAGGATGTGCTTTTGTGCTGGACAGCAAGCAAACTTCAGTCAGTGAAGACATACATTGCTTACAAACCAATGAACACACACGAAAACAAGAGAAATACAAACTCACACACATATACATACATATATGTATATATGTGTACATGCGTGTGTGTGTGTATATATATATATATATATATATACACAGTCATACATATGTGTGTGTGTATGTACACACATACACAGACTGGAGGAGTGTGTTCTCCAGTTTCAAAATTTCCAAACCTGAAGTGTGTTTCATCAAGATCAGTAACAGGAAAATAGACCAACAGAATAAGTCTTCTAACAAACCTCCATTGTACACATTGTGATTTTTCAATTAGGTTACATGCTGGTTTAATAAGTCATGTTCATGAGAAGTCTCCAGGTGAAGTGATATAACTGCAAACATTGGTGAATAGTAGTGATAGTAGTGTGATTAAATTGTTAATTGACTATTTGTATATCGGTATAGTTTTCTGGCAAAACCAGCTTGTTTGTTTTTCAGTTTCTGCTGTTATTACATGATTCCTGGTTGGATTTTTTTTTTGTTTGTATTCTCACTGGACACTCATGTTACCTTTGACAGGAGAGTCTATCAAATATACTAGTATGTTACATGTACAAAATGATGTACCACTGCTACTGTTGAGTTTAGAGTTCCACATAGATTATCCTGATCCAGTATAATGATTAAGTAACAACTATACTTAATAATATTACTAGTTATGATATACAAAGCAAATGTAGGAGAAATTATAATAAACACAGGTTTATGTCATTTGTTCCTACATATGTTTCACCTTTGTGATTGTTTGGAATCCTGCATCGTATGCAACAAGTGTAATTGGATGCATAATCACTATGGATCATTGGGGAACAGTTTATGCTAGAAAGAACTTTTTTTATACGTGTGTGTGTATATATAAATATAAATAAATACAAATCCTGATAAACTCTTGTTTATCCTGTTGTTACCTGCACTCTATGAGCAGAGTGTGCCTGCACACCAATGCCCGGGGATAATACGGGTAAGGGATACCAATAGTACATATGGATTTTTTATCCCTTAGTCGGTTATTACAACCGCTATCTGTTTACACTATATAATATGTGTGTGTGTGTATATATCATCATCATCGTTTAACGTCCGCTTTCCATGCTAGCATGGGTTGGACGATTTGACTGAGGACTGGTGAAACCGGATGGCAACACCAGGCTCCAATCTAATTTGGCAGAGTTTCTACAGCTGGATGCCCTTCCTAACGCCAACCACTCAGAGAGTGTAGTGGGTGCTTTTACGTGTCACCCGCACGAAAACGGCCATGCTCGAAATGGTGTCTTTTATGTGCCACCCGCACAAGCCAGTCCAGGGGCACTGGCAACGATCTCGCTCGAAAATCCTACGGGAGCCAGTCAGGCGGTACTGGCAACAGCCATGCTCAAAATGGTGCATCTCAT
>NC_068989.1:67160704-67164738 GCF_001194135.2 Octopus bimaculoides | reverse complement strand
TATATATATATATATATATATATTTATTGTAGAGGTACATGGCTTAGTGGTTAGGGTGTTGGGCTCATGATTGTAAGACTGTGGTTTTGATTCCTGGATCAGGCGATGTGTTGTGTTCTTGAGCAAAACACTTCATTTCACTTTGCTTCTAATCATTCATCTGGTAAAAATGAATAATCCTATGATGGACTGGCGTCCAGTCCAGGTGGGGAGTATATAAGCCAGGGAAACTGGCCCAAGGAATCTATATGACTCAGGAAAGAACTTTACTTTTCTTTAGAAAATATATTATATCTACATATAGATTCTTTTATTCTTTTACTTGTTTCAGTCATTTTGACTGTGGCAATGCTGGAGCACCGCCTTTTAGTCGAAGAAATCGATCCTTGGACTTATTCTTTGTAAGCCTGGTACTTATTGTATTGATCTCTTTTACTGAACCGCTAAGTTACAGGGATGTAAACATACCAACATTGGTTGTCAAGCAATGGTGAGGGGACAGAGACACACATATATACACATGCATACATATACACACATACACATATATATATACGACGGGCTTCTTTTAGTTTCCGTCTACCAAATCCACTTACAAGGCTTTGGTCGGCCCGAGGCTATAGTAGAAGACACTTGCCCAAGGTGCCATGTAGTGGGACTGAATTCTGAACCGTGTGGTTGGGAAGCAAGCTTCTAATCACACACCCACGCCTGCACCTATGTATGTATGTATGTATGTATGTATGTATGTATGTATTTTAGCTTTAGGTTTGCTGCACAGCTCAGCACTTTGGGTGGCAAGCTTCCTCCTCCAGGTTCAGTTGGCTGCTACTCTTGTACATTCATTCGATGTAATGTTGACTGTCTTCAGATCTTCTTGAAATGTCTACTGTGGAGTGATATCTGCCTTGCCATCAGTTGGTACCCAAATCATGGCTGTTTGTGAGTACCTGGCCAGTTAGGCGAAACTGGTACTGATACAATCTCTTGCAGTGACTCTGACCTTGTTGCTTTCAGAATCTCTTCATTTGTGACATGGTCCAGCTAGTTGACCATCAGTATATTTTCAGTGGCACCTTTGATAGAATAAATTATACATATGTTTGTTTTTTTCCCCACATTTTAAGAAATAACAATAACACACAATTTTATAGAATTTCTTTGTAAGTTTATTATATCAAAACTATTGTATGAAATCTCTGTGAATATTTTAGTTTCAGGTAATTAGCACCAGGTTACAACTGACTGTTAGCTAACACAGCGATAGCCTCTATCTCAACACGTGCAAGCTGTAATAAAAAAGAAAGCAAACAGAGAATAAAGAAGAAAAAAAAATTACCCTAAGATTCAATTACTAGAGTTAGCAAAGGAAAATTAGATACAGCACTGACTAAATATTAACAGATGGTTTTTAAAGGGCTTTATATATCTTTGGCACAAGAAGGCAAACTGCTGATGAGGGTGCTAAAGGCAAAGAAAAGACTGACAAACTGATTGAATGAGTTAATCAATCAACCAATTTAGTTAATTGGTTAATTAATTAACTAGTTGTCTCATAATAATAATAATATAGAAGTAAAACAAGTGTGTATTTTTATAGGTAAAATGACTATTCTAAAATACAACAATATTATATAAATCTAATAAAGCCAAAATGGAACCATACATAGATATTTTGGTAATAATAAAAGATCTTATGAAAAAACATGGCTGCTTTTCCCTTTTCATGCCTTCCATAAAGAGAAAAAAAAAACCAAACCAGGCGCAGGGATGGCTGTTTTAAGAAGCTTGCTTCCCAGCCACATGGTTCCAGGTTCAGTCCCACTGTGTAGTACCTTGGGCAAGTGTCTTCTACTATATCCTTGGGCTGACCAAAGCCTTTTGAGTGGATTTGGTAGACGGAAAATGAAAGCCTGTCATGCATGTATGTATGTGTGTGTGTGTGTGTGTGTGTGTGTGTATGTTTGTGTCTGTGTTTGTGTTTGTTCACCCCACCATCATCACTTGACAACTGGTGTTAGTGTGTATATATGCCCCCGTAACTTAGCAGTTTGTCAAAGAGACCAATAAAATAAGTACTAGGCTTAAAAATAAGTCCTGGCGTTGAATTGTTCGACAAAAACACTTCAAAGCGATGCTCCAGCATGGCCGCAGTCAAATGACTTCAACGAGTAAAAGAATAAAAGAATTCCAACTTAAAAACTTAGAAGTAAAAAAAAATAAGAAGTGATTCTCTCCCCTGAAATACGTAGATTCTCCCTTACTCTCTCCCTCTCACTGCCATAACAAGTCCAGCGAGCAACAAACACGTTACATAAACCTGTTCCATCAATAAACAGGAGGATGCCCTTTAGCCTTTCCTTCTCCCACTACCCTCACCCACTGTTTCTCCCTGTCCCTTTCTTTTCAATAACCCCTCCCACTACCGTCACCAATCCCTTCCCTTTTCCCTTTTCCCTACCATACTCCACCACATATTACCTCACTGTTGTTCAACCCTGGGTCAGCCCTGATTGAGCAGACCTTTGATCAAAGGTAATTCAATGGAGACCATCATCCGTCCGTCTCTCTCTCACACACACACACACACACAGCATAGTGAACCAAGGACTACATAATTACATTATCCAATGTGTCCTTTGTTAAGACGATGGAATGTGCGATCTATGAGATTTACTGTCATTTCTAAAAAAGGACAAGTGACTACATAAGAGGCAACTTGGTTTGGGACAGCGCTAGACTGACTAAATATCCGTAATATACAGGCATTGATTCAAATGACTGCAACAACGACCTTTACAAAGATTGATCTTGTGCTTTTATCTTTTTCTTGTTTCAGTCATTAGACTGCAGCCATGCTGGGGCACCGCCTTCAAAACCTTTTAGTTGAATGAGTTGACCCCGGTGCTTAATGTTTTTGTCAAACTACTAAATTATGGGGACATAAATACACCAACACTAGTTGTCAAGTGGTGGTGGGGACAAACACGAAGACACATACACACGTGTGTGTGTGTGTATGTAAATAAATAATATATATATATACACACAGGGGTTGGACAAAATAGCATCATAGCATCATAATTTTGAAATATCTATAAAACAGTCAAAAGCTTGTTTATTTTTATGTTTTTTGATTTATTATTAGTGTTGCTTAATATGTTTTGTTAAAATTGCTGTTTCTTTTCAGATATCATCAGAAAAAGGTAATTAAAATTCATTAAAATGACAGATCTATTGTACTTTGAAAGAGGTCAAATTGTTGGTGCTCGTATGGCAGGCACTAGCCTAACGAAAACAGCTGAAATGTTTGGTGTATCAAGAAGTACTGTCTCGAAAGTAATGACAGCCTTCGAGAAAGAGGGATAAACCTCCGCGTCGAAACAAAACTTTCAGATAGGGACTGTCGGAAAGCTCCCAAAATTACTGCAGAGCTTAATGACCACCCCAAGAACCCAGTTTCCACAAAAACTGTTTGCTGGAAGCTGCACAAAGCTGGATTTCACGGGAGTGCTACAATCAGAAAACCACTACTTTCAAAAACAAACGTTGCAAAGTGTTTAGAGTGAAGTAAAAACCTACAGAATTGGTCCCTAAAGCAGTGGAAGAATGTTATTTTCTTGGACGAGTCATCATCATCATCCTTTACCTTATTTCTGACCACCGGCTAAGTATACATGCAGAGACAACCAAAATAAGCATTTGACCCAGACTGCCTTCTTCCAACTGTTAAACATGAAGGAGGATCTGTGATGATTTGGGGGACTATATCTTGGAAATTGGAAATCTGCCAGCCCAATGGTTTCCCTTCATGGCAGAATTAATAGTCAAGACTATTTAAGCAATTTATCTGATCAAATTCATCTTATGGTTGCAGAACTACTTCTGGAGGGAAATGCAATCTTTCAGGATGATAATGCACCAATCCACACAAGTAAGGAGTTGATATCCTCCACCATCATCACAACAAGAATTGGAGAGTGCTTTAGCTGAAGAATGGAGAAAAATTCCTTTAGAAACAATTCAAACTTTGT
>NC_068989.1:67125590-67160604 GCF_001194135.2 Octopus bimaculoides | reverse complement strand
CCACTCACAAGGCTTTGGTCAGCCCAAGGCTATAGTAAAAGACACTTGCCAAGGAGCCATGCAGTGGGACTGGACTTGGAACTATGTAGTTAGGAACCAAGCTTCTTACCACACAGCCACATCTGCACCTAAAAAAACAAACAAACGTGATGCAGATCAAACGTTATATTCAATAATCAATGGTCTTTGCTATTGATTGAGATATTTAACAAGTTCAAGCATATTTTTTTTTTTTGTACATGTAGGAAATTCTATGATTTTTGTACTTTTTTAAAATATTCTTTTAGCTATCATTATGTCTTGCTTTAATATATTTAATATTTGCTTTCCTGGCACGTGTAAAGACATTCGACCAAGATCGTTGCCAGTGCCGCTGGACTGGCTCCTGTGCAGGTGGCACGTAAAATACACCGTTTTGAGTGTGGCCGTTGCCAGTACCACCTGACTGGCCTTCATGCCCGTGGCACGTAAAAGCACCCACTACACTCTCGGAGTGGTTGGCGTTAGGAAGGCATCCAGCTGTAGAAACTCTGCCAAATCAGATTGGAGCCTGGTGTAGCCATCTGGTTCACCAGCCCTCAGTCAAATCGTCCAACCCATGCTAGCATGGAAAGCGGACGTTAAACGATGATGATGATGAATATTTATTCACTAAGAAGGTAGCAAGCTGGCAGAAGCATTAGCACACCGGGTGAAATGCTTAGCGGTATTTCACCTGTCTTTAATGTTCTGGATTCATATTCTGCCGAGGTTGACTTTGCCTTTCATCCTTTCAGGGTCAATAAATTAAGTACCAGTTGCATACTGGAGGTGGATATAATCAACTGGCCCCTTCCCCCAAAATTTTGTGCCTTGTGCAGAAAAGAATTTTTATTCACTAAGATTGTGGTTAGGAGTGCCAGTAACATTCCAGCCAATTATTTACATTAGAATCCACAACCAGGGAAATATTTGTTTAGTACTACTGATCATATAACTACTATCAATATTATCTTTTATACTGGTGACTGCATTTTACAGTGCTAATTTAAGACTTAGAGCTAAATAGAGTTAAAGTCGTGTCCTAGCTAACATCTATTCCACAGATAACTAACATACTTTAAATATATGCAGCTGTGACCCAGCTTACATCTGCTCTATTTCAGCTACTGCCTGCTACAAATCAGTTTATACTGGATTAACTGAGCTAATGAATGATGTCCCATCAACCATAACATTATCTGATGAATGGATGCAGAAGTCTTGCTATGGTCATTTGAATTGTAAGAAATAGTAATCAATTATCCTTTGAATCACATCCTACTTTTAAATCTTTTATCTTTTACTTGTTTCAGACATTAGACTGTGGCCATGCTGGGGTACCACCTTGAAGAATTTTAGTTGAATGAATCAACCCCAGCCTGGTACTTATTCTATTGGTGTTTTTTTGCCAAACTGCTAAGTTACAGGAATGTAAACACACCAGCATTGGTTGCAAAGCAGTGTAAAGATTCCATGGATTCTGGGTGTTATTTTAATTACAATTAAATATAGACAAGAATTTAAAAGAATAATAATCTCTCCAGGTATCAATTTCAAATAAAAATCAAAAATTTACCTTTGGTAAATTACCAACTTGATAAGCTGCTCTGGCAGGAAAGTCAGTTCCAGCAAAATCTAAAACAGAAATTTCATAACAGTATTGTAGTATCTCTTATTCACCTCCCCACATTTTCCCCCAACACCAGTAGCAGGGATTTCGTCCCCGCAAGCCCTGCTAAAGTAGCATGAATTAAGTATTGGAGCAGGAACATAACACAACACAATAACTGAGATTTGACTTGATGACTCTTTTGGCTGCCATAGTCTAAAACAGTAGTTCTCAACTTTCTGTAGTTCAGTGCCCTCTCTCATTCAATGGCATTTCACAAGTAACCCTTTCCATTGTTTGTACCCCCAAGAAAAAATCCCAACAAATTATGTTAATCAAGCAGATGTTAATTTTGCACTGTGCCTTACAATCTATATTTTCTTATAGTATAATAGTATGTTCTTCTTTTTAGATATCTGCATGGAATAAATATCTTTTATATTAAATTTTCATGGAAATTATTAAAGAAAGCCAGTAGAGGGAAGTTGTGAAAGAGGGAGACCCAGGAAGATATAGGACGAAGTATTGAAGGCCAGTCTCAAAACACTGAACCTTAAAAAGGAGATGACGGGAGACTGAGATATGTGGTGCATAGCTGCACTTGAGAAGACCTGCCCACCGCAACAGAATTGGAACCCTAAAACCAAGGCGCTGCATAAAGAGCATTGGTGTAGGTGCTGGTCCCATGAAAAAAGCACTGGTGCTGGTGCCACATAAAAAGCACCCAGTACACTCTGTGGAGTGGTTGATGTTAGAAAGAGCATCCAACCGTAGAAACCAAGCCAAAACAGACTATGGAACCTGGTGCGGCCCACGACCTTGCTAGTTTCCTGTCCAACCCATGCTGGCATGGAAAACAGATGTTAAATTTTGTTGATGACAATGAATTGCACCTGGTTTATATATTTTATTTTTAAGAAAACTCACAGCCAATACATCCCTTGACATTTGTTACCTCCTTGTCAGCTTACTATACCCTCGAAGAGGTGCTACCACCCATATTAATAACCACTGGTTTAAAACAGTAGAAGAGTCTTTGATATACTTACATTTTGAGTAGATTTCATTAACTGCTTGGAAGTCGTTAATGTCAGCCAAGAGGACTGTGGTCTTCACAACTGAAATAATAAAGAGAATTACATCGTAAAGTTTTGGATGAAATGCACATTATTTTCATTATAATATATAAATAAAATAGAAATCAAAAAGCTCTATAATGTATAAATAGGACGGTGGATGGCGGAATAAATAAAGCACAAAATACTAGAGTTACGTCCCTTTATATTCTCCGTTCAGCTACTATTTTACGTAAAATGAGGATCAGTCATTGATATCACAATGTTAAATCGGTGGTTGCATGTAAAGACAACTGTTTTGTTAATCTGCGTAGTTTATATTCACATTGATATTTCATGCGACTTGCTGTGCTTGAGAAGACATGTGAAGCTAATTGTAGTTGTGGCTAGTGCTGGTGGCACATAAAAGGTACCCATGCCATAAACACATAAAAGGCAGCCGTGCTGGTGACACCTAAAAGGCACCGATGCCAGTGGCACGTAGAAGGCACCCGTGCTGGTGACACATAAAAGGCACTCAGTACAATCTGTGGTGTGGTTAGCATTAGGAAGGGCATCTAGCTGTAGAAACCAAGTCAAAACAGGTTGAAGCCCAGTGCAGCTCTCCAGTTTACCAGCTCCAGTCAAGCTGTCTTACCCATGTTAGCATGGAAAATAGATGCTAAATGATGACGATGATGATGATGAAGAAACTAATTAAGTAGACTTAGCCTAGTAGTCATGTGCCTAAGATTCGCAAAGGCCAGAACTCAATTTGGTTTTCATGATGTATAAATGACTAGGATTACAACTCCAGCACAGAATGCCAGTCTATTGCAAGGTTAACTTCCCAGCTGTTACTGAGAGTCATTTACAGCTGAGTGGACTGATGCAAAGTTATAGGAAACCTTTTGCTCAAGAACTCAACATGCCAGCCAGTCTAGGAACTGAAACCACAATCTTAATACTGTGAATGCAACACCCAAACTACCAGGTCATGCACCTTTACTGATTAAAAAAAAAAGGAAAATAATTCACTTACCATTGTTTAGGGAAGCCCCAGCCTCTTTGAGAATTGCAGACATATTTTTGAGAGCCTGTAAAGAATCATGAAATTGCCAAATTGAAATCTTAAGTATTTTCATTGGATTCTCATTAAGATTGAAAATTGATAATTACAGAATACAATATAAATGCTATGATAAATATAAGATATAAGCAAAATATGTCATGATGAATTACAGCTCTTAGATCAGTGGTTCTCAACCGAGGTCTACATAGCCACTGAGGGTCCATACTAGATTCGGTGGGGGTCCTTATAATGATAAATTGGGGATCCACAATAGTATTTTAAGGGCCCCTGAAAAAATTTTGCTTTAGATGTATGTATTGGAAGAAACAGCTAGGTTTCTTTCTTTAATATTTTACATAGTTCAAGCTACACAAATTGTATGAAAAACAAAATAGGAATTTTAAAAGAAGTTTCTATAAAACATCAAATGACTATGGGGGATCCACCAGAATTAAATAGTAATCGAAGGGGTCTATAGAGAAAAAATGGTTGAGAATCCCTGCTTTAGATGATATTGTATTAAAAGGCAGGGCATGATTTCTGATGATGTAAAACAACAGTGATCAGTATATTCACATTAAAATTTATCAGAATGTACCATATTTTCCAGTATATAAGTCGACATAAAATATAGTGTAAACATGTGCAAATATTTAAACAGTATCACTATCTTTACAAATCCTACTGCATTTAACATGGAATTTTTGATTCTCTAAAGTTGTCTTGGTGTAGAAGTCAACCTAAAACGTTTTGACTGTAAACTTTGGGCTGAAAAATTCAACTTGTATAATGAAAAATATATTATGGAGAATTAATAGATATATTATTGTTTTGATTCTCACTGTTCTGCATGCATCGCATAGATTGTTATCAGTTTGGTAGATATCAGTATGAGATGTTATCATTTCTCCTGCCAACAAATCACCCACTGGGTTTGTGCCTTTGTGTAAGAATGAAATAAGACATCTCTTCCTTGAAAAACAGACATGGATTAGAGACAAGAAGGAAAACCAGCTGTAAAACAACAACAACAATAATAATATATTCTCATCTAACCCATGCTAGAATAAGAAAACATACCTGGTCAGCTTGTTCAGCAGCATTGTTGGAAGGAAACTCCATGGTGGTAGGATTAAGACCAAGCTGTCCTGAGACATACATAGTTTTATCAACCACTACAGCTTGGCTAAAATGATAATACATGTAATTATAAAAGAGTAGACAAGACAGGAATATTAATAACCGAATATATTAAACAATCATCAATCTAGAACAGCATCTAACACTATGGATTCTACCAATTTCTTCAGGAGAAACTCTGCTGAAGGTCATATTCTAAACTGGGGGTCAGCAAACTTCTTGTATATATATATATATTATAGAACCTTTGATAACTTAACACCTATCATGTAATTTCTAAAATTAAATTAAGAAGTATAATTAATAAAACATTTATTGATTTAAAAACAATAATTCCTTTGTTTTTTTGTATCATTACTATTATTAGAAATATTAAAAGAAATTTAATGAGAATACTTAATGCAATTGATAAAGAACAATTCAGTCACATATTTATATAGTTGAAATATGTGTTTGGTGAATATAGTTATTGCAGCAATATTTGGATGCAAATTTGTGAATTTAGCCTTAAATTACAAAACTCTTCCAAATTCAGTTTGTTAATAGTTCAAGTTGTTAAAGGTTGTTTACTGATTTTTTGGATAGATACATAGACCCCTAGGAGTCAATACTGACCATGTTGCCTCTCCTAAAATTGCTGGTTTTGTACCAAAAATTTGAAACCGTATTATTATTACTATTATTTTTATTTTTGGCTACCTTAAGAGAGTCATAGTTACTTACCTGCCGTTTATTGTGTCTATAGAAGAAAGGATTATTATTATGAAGGCAGCAAACCGATAGAATCATTAGTGCATCAAGGCAAAATGCTTAGTGACATTTCTTCTGAGTTCAAATTCTGCTGAGGTCAACTTTGCCTTTCATCCTTTCAAGATCAATACAGTAAGTATCAACTGAGATCAACTGAATTGACTATCTACGTTCACAAAATTTCAGGCCTTGTGAAAGGATTATTTTATTATTATTATAATCATCATTATTATTATTAAAATGGGCTGACAACTCAAGTGTTATGAGAAAACCTAGATGTTTCATGAACAACTGAAAATGTATATTTTCTTATGTTAATCCACATTCACAATTTCTTTCTTGTTTCTCCATAATCACTCATTTCTTATAGTTTAATATAAAAAGTTAAAAAACTATCACTATTTCTCAAGTATCTATTTAATACAAAAATAAATCAAATTTTCAGTGTTAAAATGTATATCTTAAAGCTTAATTTAAGGTTTTAAAAATTCCAATATTTTTTCTTCACAGTAATGAAAAAATGTTGGTAAGAAGCTTGCTTCCTAACTACATTGCTCTGGGTTTAGTCCCACTGCATGGCACTTTTGGGCAAGTGTCTTCTACTATAGCCTTGAGCCAACCAATGCCTTGTGAGACAGCCTCAGGAGAAATACCTAGCCAAAGATAAACCTCCGTACCTGGCTTTCATTGACATGGAGAAAGCCTTTGACAGGGTCCCCCAATCCCTTATCTGGTGGTCATTGCAGAAACTAGGGATAGATGAATGGTTAGTGAGAGCTGTACAAGCCATGTACAGAGATGCTGTCAGTAAGGCCAACCAAAACCTTCTGAATGGATTTAGTAAATGGAAACTGAAAGAAGCCCATCGTATATGTGTGTGTGTGTGTTTTTGTTTGTCCTCCCATCATTGCTTGACAACCAGTATTGATGTGTTTATGTCCCTATAACTTAGCAGTTTGGCAAATGAGATTGATAGAATAAGTACCAGGCTTAAAAAGAAAAGTCCTGGGGTTGATTTGCTCCAACATGGCCACAGTCAAATGACTGAAACAAAAATAAAGGAATATATATATAGATGTAGAAGAATACCTCATTGTGAATCTCAACTGAACTTTCTAGAATGTATTAGCTGTTGTTGAGAGAGAGTGGTGGGGGCTGAAGTGCTTTCTGACCCAAAAGAGGAAGGCTGGTGTTTATGATGCCATTTTATCTATACAAAGTAGCCCAAAAGTAGGCTTACAGTTATTCAACTATCTCTTTCGCATTCATATATTAACAGTTTAGATCTTAATTATAAAAAAGATATGAACCCATTATTCTATGCTAATTTAGTTAATTTTGTCAAGCTCCTTTTTCAGTTTGTAAGATAGAAATTTAAATGTAATAAAATGTTTTACAAGAAATTTAAAGTGCCTACATGATAACTGTAAACTTACTTTTGGGCCACCCTGTATAGTGTACATGTACTTTTATTGGGTGTGTAGCTAGTGACCTTGAGGGTTCTAGGAGAGTGCTGTTCCTGCATGATGTAGGGTAGGAGTGAGATAATGTTTCTTGATTTGAATGGCAATTGCTTTTGTTGTGTTGTAGAAGGAGATAGTATTGGCAAGACTCCATTAGAGGAATTTATCAAGATTTCATTGTGTCAGTGGTGTGGTGTGAAGCATGTTGGTTGGATGGTTGGTTGGCTGAATGGATGGTTGGATAGATGAATGGTTGGTTGGTTTGAATAAACAGATAAAAAATAAGCAAAGAGAGAGAGAGAGAGAAAGACCTAGCTATCAGCACATACCTTAATGATATGTTCTGATAGGAAGCCACCAATCGCAGTGATGAGAGGTGAAAGGAGGCCTTAGCAGGCAGTTTTGCCATGAAATTCACATGTCAGACATTTTTTTGCTAATAGCGAATGCAACAATATTGCTTTCTCCATATTTCTCAAGGGCAAGGGCCCACTGATGAGTGATAGATACAGGAGAAAGTGTCTCCAGTAGCCATGAAGTAAAGAAAAAGACACAAGGGGTTAGAGAAGGTTGTAGTTAATGGCTGCTTCTAGGAAGTTTGTAATTTTGTAAGTAAGTGGAATTGAATGATAGGAGAGAATCAGAGATTGTCCTTCACTGGAATGGGACACACTCAGTGCTGGATTTACCATTGTGCTTAGGTGTACTTAAGCACAGGACCTCAATGACCAGGGGCCCCTAGTCAACGGGGCCGTCCATGTAAGGGGCCCTGTCTAAGTAAGGGACCTTATAACTTAACTAGCACAGGGCCTCAGTTGTCCTAAATCCGGCACTGGACACACTGTTGCATATTTCCAGGATGTGGTACGAGAGAGGTGGGGTGAGGAGGAAGACTGAAGTGCTTGGCAAGAATAAGGAGTAGAAATTTTGTAACCTTGCAGATATCAGATAGATGGAATCAAATAAATAACTCGAGAGATAAATTATTCCTCTTGATATCTTGGTAGTAGTTTGTACTAGTGGAGGCGCAATGGCCCAGTGGTTAGGGCAGCGGACTTGCGGTCATAGGATCGCGGTTTCGATTCCCAAACCGGGCGTTGTGAGTGTTTATTGAGCGAAAACACCTAAAGCTCCACGAGGCTCCGGCAGGGGATGGTGGCGAACCCTGCTGTACTCTTCCACCACAACGTTCTCTCACTCTTACTTCCTGTTTCTGCTGTGCCTGTAATTCAAAGGGTCAGCCTTATCACACTGTGTCACGCTGAATATCCCCGAGAACTACGTTAATTTCACGAGCAGGCTGTTCCGTTGATCGGATCAACTGGAACCCTCGACGTCGTAAGCGATGGAGTGCCAACAACAGTTTGTACTAGGAGAATAATTTCACTAGACAGTAGTGAGACCAAGACTTGGTTACTGGAAAAATATTTGTATTGTAAAAATAAACACTATGGTGAAACTACAGACTTGCCTCAAGGATAAGACATTAAAAAAAAAACATATAATACATTCATTTTAAAAAGTCCTCCAATAATTGTCCATTGATTGCACATGGACTGTTCAATTATGGTAAACATCACCTAGTCCATAAACTCTTTAACTGGAATACTAAGTTCTTAACAAGAAATAGAAGCTAAATTTCCCTCAAATCGCACTCAATGCAACAACAATTAAATGCATATGAAATCAGCCAATTTCAATCACATCTAACCATTTTAAATACAAAAGGACACATTGGATAATGTTGTCCTAGAAATACCCTTAAGCAGATGGAGTGGCCACGACTAGATTGCCTTTGATCATGAACTTTGTTGATCAGAGTTGACCTGGAACTTAACACACACACACACACACACTAAATATCTCATTTCAGGTTATTTCCTCTCAAAAAGTAATTATAATAGCGGAAAAAACACACCAGAATGTAGAATTAGTGGAACCAAGAAATTTTGGCTTTGCTTCCTCTTTGGTCACTGGCTGTAATCAACATAGTCATAAATAGGAACAGTGAAAATATAATTGGAATATATTTTGGTAATGTGAGGAGATAGAAATCTGTTAGCAGTATTTTTTATCTGAGAAATAAAAGATTATTTTTTTCCTGCTGTCAAATGTTAAAGACATAAAGAGAGAGAGAATAAAGTATTAAAAGAAGACAAAGAGAAAGAACAATAAAAAACGAACGAAAGAAAGGGAAAGAGAGATAGAAATAATGAAAGAGGGAGAAGAGAAAGTAAAAGATAAAGAAAAGGAAAGTGAAGAAAGGAAAAAAAGAAAAAAGAGAAGGGAAAGAAGGAAAGGAAAAATTGATATATAAAAAGAAGAAAATGATATAGACATACAAATATTCTTTTCTACTCTAGGCACAAGGCATGAAATTTTTGGGGAGGGGGCCAGTCGATTAGATCGACTCCAATACGCAACTCGTACTTAATTTATAGACCTCGAAATGATGAAAGGCAAAGTCAACCTCGGTGGAATATGAACTCAGAATGTAAAAACAGACGAAATGCCGCAAAGTTTTTGCCTTGTGTGCTAACGTTTCTTATTTCTTTACTGCCCACAAGGGGCTACACATAGAGGGGACAAACAAGGACAGACAAACGGATTAAGGCGATTATATAGATCCCAGTGCGTAACTGGTACTTATTTAATCAACCCTGAAAGGATGAAAGGCAAAGTTGACCTCGGCAGAATTTGAACTCAGAACGTAACGGCAGACGAAATACTGCTAAGCAGGTCAAGCAACTATATACAGGTTTTGTTGCTAGATCAAGGTCATAGGTTTGCAGTTGACAGTACCGATAAGCTAAAGAAAAATAAGAACTGGAACTGATAAAGAAGCTGGTTAGAACCCAATTTTAAAAATCAGTTTAACTAACAGAGATAAAGCAGGTACAACTAATTTGTAATTATCACAATAATGAAATAAGAGATGGGTTTTACATAAAGTGGTTCTGACTTTAATGCAGATAATTTCTATGCCTGCTTTTCCATGTTGCCATGAGTTGGAGGGGACTTTTTGAAACTGTGTTTCATGGCTACCTATCCTTTCTGACACCAACCCTTTCACCTGCCTCTTTGTGACACGCAAGGATATAGTTTATCTCATCTAAAAACTGAGATACACATGGTGTATCTCAAGGAAATTCTTGCAAAAAACACTGTCACAAAACAACCATGCGGGCACAATCATTTCTTAACCCAAACATTAATCATAACCCATAGTCAAAGATTACAACTGAGGAGTTGAACTTCACTGATATTTAAGTGATAGGCCATGTACCCAGAAGACGGAGGGAAATGAAAATATTGGCACAATGCCAGCAATTTCAGGGGTGAGGAAGTTGATTACATTGATCCCAGTGCTTAGCTGGTACTTATTTTATCAACCCTGAAAGGATGAAAGGTAAAGTCAACCTCAGCTGAATTTGAACTCAGAACATAAAGACGAATGAAATGTTACTAAGCATTTTGCTAAAACACCCACAGAACTGCTTCACCACCTGATGAGACATTAACTCCTGCATTTGGAGAAGGAGTACAGCAGCATCTGCAGCATGCAAGTGTTTACCCTAGATATGAACTGACTATACTATACCTCTCATACACTGGTTTAACCCTCTAGCAATCAAACCAGCTATATCTGGCCTAAATATTCAACCTGTTTTATGTTCAAACCAGCCAAATGTAGCCTGTCACACCTACCTACATTGTCCTTCTAAAACTAAGCAACCACATCGTAAAAATCTCAAAGCTACAAGATGATGCATGATTAATTCAAAACAATGTGAATAAATAAGCATTTCATTTGACAGAATAATCTGAATGCTAAGGGGCTAAGGCTCTGTTTCAATATAAAAATTCTTCGGTGCAAGTGAAATCAAGCCTGGTTTGCAGACTGGGTGTCAGTCTTTTGTTTATCATGTATGATGAGTCAGACTCACCAATATGCGACGTTCCAAAGTAATTTTAGTGAAACTTTTAGAAAATATAATTTTTCTTATTTTATCAATGTCCCCAACCCTATAGAGCAGTGGTTCTCAATTGGGGTCCATAAGGCCCTTGGAGTCCAAATAGGATTCTGTTGTTAAAATTTATTTGGAATAAATAGGTTATATTTCTACAATATACAAAATATTAAAATTTTTTATACAATACCTAACAATATTTAATGATGAAAATATAATATGATTAAAAAAAAAATGAATGGCTATTGGAGTTCACCTGAGTGAAATAGGATTCAAATGGTGAAATAGGTAAAAAATGGTTGAGAACAACAGCTCTAGAC
This sequence comes from Octopus bimaculoides, assembly GCF_001194135.2. Classification (NCBI taxonomy): domain Eukaryota; kingdom Metazoa; phylum Mollusca; class Cephalopoda; order Octopoda; family Octopodidae; genus Octopus; species Octopus bimaculoides. The sequence goes on along the minus strand of NC_068989.1, from coordinate 67,149,203 downwards.
ATTTCTACTTATGTAAAACTGATAATTTCATCTCACCGTTCCCCTACAGATGACAAAAACACTACAAAATGGTTTAACTAGCAAGAGACAACAAACAACCTTGTGACATTTACTATGCAATACTAACCCTTGTTGAAAAAGAATTTTTTAATCTCCCAAATGGTAGAAATACTTTTTTCTTTTGTTATTAACAGCAGAGGAAATATTAGTTCAAAACAGCATTCTGTATATTTGATTTAATCTGGATATATAGAATGCTATTTTGAACTAACGCTGCTTCTATCACTATTTGCAGCACTTAGATTTGCTAATCACTGTAGCTGTGTGGTTTATTTCCCAACTCTATGGTTCTGGATTCAGTTCCACTGCATGGTACCTTGGGTGAGTCTCTTCTACTATCACTTTGGGCTGCCTTGTGAGTGGATTTGGTGGACGGAACCTGAAAGAAGCCTATCATATGTATATGTGTGTGTGAGTCTTTGTGTAGGTGTTTGTTCTTCACCACCGCTTGACAACCAGTGTTGGTGTGTTTACATCCCTGTAACTTAGTGGTTTAGCAAAAGAATCTGATAGAATAAAGTACCAGGCTTTACAAAAAAAAAAAATAAGTACTGGAGTTGATAAGTTAGACTAAAATTCTTCAAAGTGGTGCCCCAGCATGGCTACAGTGAAATGGGTGAAACAAGTAAAATATAAAAGATAACAGTAGAAGCTAAAGTTGTCTAAGCATGTGGGTTGCTAGCGGATAGTAGCTACTGATGCCATTCAAAGAAGCAGAGACCCAGATACAGCTAGACATTTTATATTTACTACTGATATACTTCGGAGCTTTTTAGCACTATACATCTATATGAGATACTTTCTTGAGATGAATACTGTAGTTTTCTGGCTTTCTATAGTATATCCAGATATATATATATATATATATATATATATATACGACGAGCTTCTTTCAGTTTCCGTCAACCAAATCCATTCGCAAGGCTTTAGTCGGCTCAAGGCTATAGTAGAAGACATTTGCCCAAGGTGCCATGCAGTGGAACTGAACCCGGAACCATGTGGTTCGTAAGCAAGCTACTTACCACACAGCCACTCCTACGCCTATAAGATAAATTTTTTAAATGAAACAAAATTAACATTAAGATGGAAAATAATGTTTATTTTTGTATACTTCCACTTTATTTATATTTGGAAAGATCTCTCCTACTTATTAATTGCAAAGTCTTTGATCAGGTCCTCACAATCTTTCATAACATATCTGCTTCTATACTTAGTAGAGATAAGGCATCCCGATATTATTTCAGCAAGTTTAAAGTGATTTCTTTTGTGTCGTAAACCATTTACCATTTCTGTGGTGCCCCACTCCCTTGATGTCCTAAACACATGCTTATTTTGCTTAATGGTTAATCCAAAGCAGAGTGCATCCAGAGCTGAGTGCTTGTGCATTACCTTATAGCTTCCTTCTAAACCAGTGGTTCTCAACTGGGGTCCATATAAGATTTTTGGGGGTCCACACAAGCAAAATAGTAAATTGAGGAAACACAATAGTATTTTAAGGGTTACTGAAAAAATTTTGCTTTAGATGTATGTATTGGCATGTATTACAAAAGACAGCTAGGTTTCTTTCTCTAACGTTTATCATAGTTCAACAAGTGAATGAATATGTGATAAGCAAAACAGGAATTTTTGAAAGAAGTTTCTCCAAAACTAGTTTTTAAACCGTTATTGTATTTGGTTTGCAAGACTCTTTATGTGAATTCGTGTGTTGAAGCATATTTTATTGTGTCTGAGGGGAGTCATTCTCTTTTCGTGCCTTATTATTTAACACACTCACCAGTTCGATTTCCACTCATTTACTTATTTTTTTCTAAAATTTTCGTTGCAAGACGCAACGAAATTTTTAGAAGAAAAAAAAAAGTAAATGAGTGGAAATCGAACCGGTGTGTTAAATAATTATAACTCTCCCCAGACACAATAGTTTTTTAAACAATAAATGGCTATGGTGGTCCACTAGAATAAAATAGGTGAGAACCCCCCTGTTCTAAACAGAAGCTCAGTTATCATTTATTTAATTTCCTACCACGCTCTGTACAAGTCTAACGCTTTATTCCGAAGCAAACACACACAACATACATACGTGGACAGGTTTAGCAGTTAATATAAATATATATATATATATATATATATATATAATATTGTAACTTCTAATTGAGTATTGAAATATAATAACGAGTTTTAAAATAAATACTTCTTTTTACTCTAAAATACCATTTCACCTTTTACCCTGTATGTACCCTTTTAACCTAGAATTTCTATCATTAACTACAGGTTGGTGTCCCCTTTCCATCCGACTTTTGTTTCCTTGTGATTTTCGGAGAAATTTTTATTTTTGAATGAAATATTACAGAAATATGTCTTCGAGTTTTTACATTATGTATTGTTTAGGTTTCAAACATAATTCTAATAAATGAAAAAAAATGCAAAAGTTGGCGGAAATTGGCAGTAATGAATACGAGCCGAAAGAGGAAAAACGATCAAAGACTCTTCCATTTTTTTTTTCTAAATTTCATTAACATAATCATAATCTATACCATCAAAAACACTTTCCTGCAAAATTTCATTAGAAAGTATCTATTTTTAAGAAACTTACGAAGGAGCAAAGTCGAGTGGGGTACTCAACTTTGGGTAGTTTATTGTGTAATGCCGATTTTCCCTACAGAGTTACAGTCCTCAATGCGAAGTTGAAAACTTTTAGAACTTCCTTAATTGAAATAAAATAGAAAGAAAGTTTCTCCTTTTCTTTCATAAACATTATAAATAAGGCGTAATTATTAAAATTTTAAAGACGGGTAATGTATTAAGGTCAATTTCCTTTTGTTTCAAGGACAGTAAAGGAGCGTAATTTTAACATTTATTGATATTTTACTACATCTTGGGGCGAAGGTAAAACATATATGCACACCCAGTTACACTGAAAACGGGTGGTATGTGTATTCTTTATCTCCGCCCAACATATATACCCATGTACCTGTAAGCGCATATTGTAAAGTTGTCGGGACCGCGGACAGAAAACAGAAAGGGATAAACGGTAACGACATGTTGCATTCTCCATCCAATTTACAAATAAATTATCATTTTTAACTTCAGTTAAATTATTTACATAAATTAAACTGAGTCAATTGTTGTTCTTTGGCGTATTTTATAAACAATAAAACAGATTCTACACATAGCAAAGTCAATGAGGAAACCTATGGCTAAGCTAACTTAATTACCATTTTATAATACATTTTATAAACAATAAAATCCTGTAATTTAGAATTCTTGAAGACATTAAGGGATTCCAGTAGGGTTTGTTTTTTTCTATGTGGTCCCTTCTGTTTTGTACTGGAGGTCGTTGATTACGTTCAGGTTTGGCAACTTTACAACGCAGCCCTAGATATCAGTTTTTAGACTAAGGCAGGTGCTAATGGTTGTAGGGTCTATAATCATAGGTCTACTCGATAGGGGCTGTCAGTATGCAGACACCGACATGTACCCAGCTGGCCATTTAACACACATACACATGGGTGTTGTTAGCCTAGACTTTCTACACGTTTGTCTAACTATTCACAAATGATTAACCAAAGAAATTAAGTTGGTTTTTACCTGTAAGCACCGATTGCTTTGGGTGCATTAACTGTGTTAATAATACGTTTACAGATACCAGCCATGCTTTCGTTGGTAGGGTATGTTCTGTCGGGGTTTTGGTACACGACACGGACACAATGAATCTCACTGGAGTCGCAGATTTGACTGACTACTGTCGTGTATGCAATGTTATTATCTACAGTGGGACGAGCTGGCAGAATCGTTAGATCAGTGGGAAAATACTTCGCAATATTGCTTCCTGTTCTTTACATTCCGAGTTCAAATCCTGCCGAAGTAAAATTTGCTTTTCATGCTTTTGGGGCCGATAAAGTTAGGTATTACTGCTCTCAAAGACTATTGGCTTTGTACTTAAATCAGAAACAATATTTCGTGCTATCGTGGGTAAGCTTTTTTTACTCTTCCCACCTGTCTTCTTTTCTTCGCCATTAACATCAGACGAGGCGAGCTATATAAATAGATATACCTATAGATTACAAGATTGTTGTTGTTGGCACTCCGTCGCGGGTTCCAGTTGATCCGATCAACGGAACAGCCTGCTCGTGAAATTAACGTGCAAGTGGCTGAGCACTCCACAGACACGTGTACCTTTAACGTAGTTCTCGGATATATTCAGTGTGACAAGGCTGACCCTTTGAATTACAGGCACAACAGAAACAGGAAGTAAGAGTGAGAGAAAGTTGTGGTGGAAGAGTACAGCAGGGTTCGCCACCATCCCCTGCCGGAGCCTCGTGGAGCTTTAAGTGTTTTCGCTCAATAAACACTCCCAACGCCCGGTCTGGGAATCGAAATCGCGATCCTATGACCGCGAGTCCGCTGCCCAAACCACTGGGCCATTGCGCCTCCACATATTACAACATAGACAAACACTAAATATACCAATTAACATCCTTCCAAAACTTTATATCCTTATTTAACAATACCTCAATAATGAAATCTGTAAAAAGGAAAACCACACAATGCTATATTAGAAATATTAAAAATAAAACTAGTCAAAGGTAAATTATAACTAACTCCCTTTAATATTCTGAATATCCTGAACAGCATTATAACTATGAATAATATTTCACCCACATATTAAGGTAGCAAGCTGGCAGAACCTTAGCAAAATACTAAGCAACATTTTATCTTTTTTTACACACTGCATTCAAATTCCACTGAGGTTGACTTTGCCTTTCTTCCTTTCAGGGTCGATAAAATAAGTGCCAGTAAAACGGTATCTGTGTATGTGTGGTGAATCGACTTAATCGCTGGTCTTGTGTCACAATTTCAAACCAAATCTCACCCACATATTAAGGCCACAAGCAGGCACTATCATAAGCATACTGGGCAAAATGTTTAGCAGCATTTTGTCTGCCTTTACATTCTGAGTTCAAATTCTACCAAGATTGACTTTGCTTTTCATCCTTTTGGGGTGGATAAAATAAGTACCAGTTGAGCATTGGAGGTCGATGTAATCGATTTACTTCACTTCCTTAAAATTACTGGTCCTGTGCCTACATTTGAATCCAATATTTCACACATATAAAAATAATAAAGCTTTAAATATGACATGAGTATATAAATGAATTAAAGCTAATAAAGACATTTTTGTATCTTATTATTATTACTCTCAAGGTCGACATTGCCTTTCGTCCTTTTGGGGTCAATAAACTAAGTACCAGTGAAACACTGGGTCGATGTAATTGACTCAATCCCCTCCCCCAAGCTGCCCTTGTGGCAAAAATTTGAAATCATTATAATTACTCCCAACCGTCTCAAATTAGACAATGCAATGATGCTCCTTATATCATACTCATATGATTTGAAAGTTTTTTGTTAGGTCATCTGAGAGAGATTACTCCATTCTAATAATAGTTTGGCTGAGATTTTGTACTCAGAATGCCCGATGTTGGAATGGGTGTCGCAAGGCGCCTTTTCTGACCCTATAACAATTCTGTCAAACAACTGCTTTGTACTGGTATCAGTTTTTTTTTCTTGATCTCTAAAATACTGGTTTGAAATTTTGGTACAGGGCCAGCAACTTTAGGGGAGGGGTAAGTCAGTTACATTGACCCCAGTATTCAACTGATACTTCTTTTATTGACCCCCAAAAGTATGTAAAACAAAGATGACCTTAGCAGAATTTGAACTCAGAATGTGAAAACAGACAAAACACCACTAAGAATTTTGCCTGAAGTGCTAATGATTCTGCTAGCTTGCAGCCTTTTTTTTTTTGATCCCTAAAATATTGAATGGAAATTTGACCGAGGCAGGATTTAGACAGTGAGAACAATGAAACATTCTGATGACTTTGCTCTCCTCCTCTTCCTCATCATCATCATTGTTTAACATCCATGTTTCCATGCTTGCATGGATCAGACAGAATTCAATGAAGTAGATTTTTTTATGGCTTGATGCCCTTCCTTTTGCTAACCCTCACCTGTTTCCAAACAAAGTAAACAGGTGAAGGGCATGTTTTTATGGAAGACTGGAAATGAACGATACCACTTGTATGATGGTGACACTCATTTACAACTATCACATGATGTCAAAGTAGGGCAACATGCATACACACACACACACACATAAATGTACATGTATAGCAACCTATCTGGGTGTGTATGTATGTATGCATGTATGGATGTGTATGCATGTACGTTTTCTTCAAGAACCCAAGTTCAGCCAAAGCATACTTGCTGAACTTGGGTTCTTGGAGAGAGAACACTAATCCTTAATTCATACACTACAAATGACCATGATATCTGGAACTATAAAACTCTGCAAGACTTCTTAAGATTTAAAAGGTGACAAACAAAACAAGATGCTTTCCTTCACAACCTTGTTAATAAGCAGGTAGCCAGTTGAAATTTCTAAATTAAAAAAGCAAAAGAGAACAGATACATACATACTCACACACACCCACACTTGTTGATAGATAAATAGATAGATAGATGGATAGATAAATAGATGGATAGATAGATAGATAGATGATAGATAGATAGATAGATGCATGCATGTACAAGGGGTTGTCGAAAAGTTCCTGGCTTTAAGGGTATTGTGAAAGGCTGGCCAGGCTGGAGGCCCAATCTTCCAAGTTATTTTACAGAGCTTAGAAAGACTGAAGGAATGCTACAATAAGTGCGTGAATCTGAGAGGGGAATATGTTTAATAAAATCATAATTAACCAATCCTTCGGTATGTTCTTTTACCCAAAGCCAGGAAATGTTCAGCATCCTCTTGTACAAGAAGCTGCTTTCAGTTTTCCTTCATCAAATCTGTTCACAAGGCTTTAGTCAGCCTGGGGCTATAGTTGAACATACTTGCAGTAGGACTGAACCATACCATGCGGTGGGCCTGAACCTGAAACCACATGGTTGTGAGGCAAACTTCTTATCAAGGTTTTTTAGGGCCATGTCTGGGACAACATTATCTAATGTGTCCTTTCTTTATGCAAGTGGATAAGAACTGCTAATGACCCTTCAGCTGATAACCCTATCAACTTAAATAGCTGGTGGTGGTTGAGACACAAAGAGAAGAAAGGAAGGTTAATTTTATATGGGAAGATTGGCAGGTGGTTTCCCCCTGTTAAATCTCAGCCCTCATACTTTTAATATTGTCTCTTATCAAAGCAATTTTTATAGGTGACTTTGTGTGATGGTAACTTGATTAATTGAGCCTACAGTTCTGTTTGATTAATGACTGAAACTATTTTAACTGACGCATGTGACAATGCTCTTAAGAATGGCATGAACATCACTGTTCTCTTTTCAGTGGAATTCTGGTTTAAGCATCCCTCATAACGCTTTTATTTATTTATTTTTTTATCCCTCATAACACTTATTTTTTATTTTATCCCTCATAACGTTTTTATTTTTTGAAATTTTCAGAAAACTTTTGCAAATTTGTGTTCTACACCTGGGAATTCATACAATATTGCAAAAAAAAAAAAAAAAAAAAAAAAAAAAAAAAAAAAAAGGAAAAAATTTTTTGTGTGATTTAAAGGCGATTTAGCTGTTATTTTTAACACATCTCAAGATCACCTGATTCCTTTCTTGTTTCTTTGTCACTCTGACACGTATTGATGTTTTTCAATATTTTTCTCTCCATAAATACATTTTGTGGAATGATGATGCACTCAAAGGTAGTCAATTGCTGGGATTTTTTAAGCAAAAACTTTGGACTGCCCATATTTTAAACTCTGATTTAAGGAAAAAAAATTGTAAATGAGTGGAATGTTTAGAATTTGAGGGAGGTGGGGTTAAAAAGTTAAAAAAAAATTTTTTTCATAATTGTATAAATTCCTGTGTGTAGAATATAAATTCATAAAAGTTTTCAGAAAATTCCCCAAAATAAGGAAACTACGAGGGGTTACATGGGGTGCTTAAACCCGAATTCCACCCTTTTTTCTCATTCTTCGAAAAGATTTCAAGCTCTGTACCAATGTAAGAAACCATTAACTCTTAGTCATGCAGCTCCTCTATAGCAAAAAGCCTCTTCTTGCAGGCTGCATGGTCACTTCACCTGTGCCAGTGGCATGAAAAAAACGCATAGTACATGTATTATGAAGGACATCCAATTGTAGAAACCATGCCAAAAGAAGACACTGAAGCATGATGTAGACCTTAGACCCATCAGATCCTGTCAAACTGTCCAACCCAAGCCAGAAAGGAACATGGATGTTAAATGATGTTAATAATGATGATGATTTCTGTTGAAAGATATTGAAATTAATGAAAAATTTAGTAAAAAACTTTGTTGCTATTAAGCATGAAATATTGATTTCAAATTTTGGCACTAGGCCAGCAATTTTGGGGGAAGGGATAAGTCAATTACATTGACCCCAGTGTTCAAATGGTACTTATTTTATCAACCTGAAAGGATAAAAGGAAACGTCAACCTTGGTGGGATTTGAACTCAGAATGTGAAGAAAGGTGAAATGCCACTAAGTATTTCACTCGAAGTGCTAATGATTCTGCTAGCTGGCCACTAAAATTAACCTGAAATATTGATGGAAAGTTTGAATTTTGATCCCTTTCAAACTGGTCATTTGTATCTTAGTAACAGAGGTGGTTTCAGGTGGACTGGTATCAAAAAGAATTAAAGAAAAATTTACTTTCAACTTGGCGATTATGATTGTTGTTAAGCCCCAGGTCAACCCTGATTCAACAGATTTATGATCAAAAATGTTCCAGCTGTTGTGACCATCCACTCTTTTTGTGACCATATACAATATTGTCCAGTGTATTCTTTTTCTTTTTTTTTTAATATGATAGGATATAAACTAACAAAGATTTGGCTGCTATTTCTACTAAGTCAAGGAACCACATTGAGGCTTACCTTTTATCTAAACAATACTAGTTACTGAGACAGTCATAAAATTTTAAGTTCATATCTAGCTCAAGCACTGATTCCTTGTCCAAAATAAAATATTTGTAATCATTGTTGGTGTTGTTGTTTAGCCGTGGGTCAGTCCTGATCAAGCTGTTGTTGTTGGCACTCCGTTGCTTACGACATAGAGGGTTCCAGTTGATCCGATCAACAGAACAGCCTGCTTGTGAAATTAATGTGCAAGCGGCTGAGCACTCCACAGACACGTGTACCTTTAACGTAGTTCTCGGGGATATTCAGTGTGACAAGGCTGACCCTTTGAATTACAGGCACAACAGAAACAGGAAGTAAGAGTGAGAGAAAGTTGTGGTGGAAGAGTACAGCAGGGTTCACCACCATCCCCTGCCAAGCCTCGTGGAGCTTTAGGTGTTTTCACTCAATAAACACTCACAACGCCCGGTCTGTTTGCTTGTAGCTAGAGGCTGACTCAACTAAAGTAAAATAACATTAGTCTCTATTATGGTATGAAGATCTCTTTTTTTTCTTCTGACAGTTAATACTAAACATATATGATATAGGGCTATAGTAGAACACATCAACCCAAGGTACCACACAATGGAACAGAACCAGACACCATGTAGTTGGGAAGCAAACTTCTGAACCATACAACTCTGCCTGTGCCTTTAGGTGCATAAAAAGAAATTCAAATTGGAATTATATTTGTGTAGTATAAACTCAAACACTTCAGTTGTAGGAAAAAACTGGCAATTTGAGAAATGGTCCTAACATTTGCATAGATTCTTTATCAGTTGGAATCAGGTTTCAAAAAGAAACAGAATATCATTTTACTTCTTATCCTCCAAATAAATAACAACAGCAATAAAACAAAAAAAAACTGAGTGTGTCACTTAAAAGATATATTGTGACCTTTCTTTAGAGAGGAGGAGGGAACAGAAGAAAAGGAGGAGGAGGAGGAAAGAAGAAAAAAAGAAATAATGACAATCATAGTATTAGCTGCATGAACCACTTATTGTGACCTAGTATATGGTTAACTGCCAGTGCACCATAAATTTTCCAAAGCTACTGTTACGTTCTAAAAATCAAAATTATATGCATATACATACACACATATAAACATGCATACATTTATCACCACCACCATCATCATCATTTTAACATCAACTTTTCCATGCTTGCATGGGTTGGACAGGAGTGGATTTTCTGCAGCCATATGCCTTTTCCTGTTGCCCAACACTCACCTGTTTCCAATATATATATATATATATATATATATATATATATATATATATATATATATCATTACATACCACTGTATATATGTATCATTACATACCAATATATATATATCATTATATATATGACAATGACAATTCTGAGCATGTTTAGGTCTTATTATTAAGTATGGTGAGCTGGAATAATTGTTAGCATACTGGGAAAAATACTTAGGGGCATTTTGTCTGTCTTTATATTCTGAGTTCAAATTCAGCAGAGGTTGATTTTGCTTTTCATCCTTTTGAGGTTGGTAAAATAAGTACCAAGTAAGCACTTGGATTGATGTAATTGACTTATCTCGTCCCTCAAACTTACTGGCTTTGTGTCAAGATTTGATGCTTAACAGCATTTCATTTGTCTTTATGTTCTGAGTTTAAATGCTACTGAATACCCACATATTTTCTATCAGCTAATCACACTTGCTGTACAAGTGGGATTAGCAAATGAGTGTGTAGGAGCGATGTGGGTTTTTGAGGCCAACGTCAAAAAGGATGATTGCATGCGAAAAATTGAAAGTCTTGAAATTTTAAAACTTAACTATCTCAAGCCACCCCATTTTCATGATACTTCAGCATCCCTTTGCAGTCTCCTAGAGGACTGCAGACCCCAGTTAGAGAACCACTGCATTAGAAGGTTCTAGAAAGTCAAATCATGTAATGGCTCAATGCTGACTGGTCGGTTAATTGGCTGATCATGTGAAACTATAGTGATCTCAACATGGCATTCAAATGGTTGTCCAGCACTTTGCTTTTGAATCTGCTACAATGGCTTAAAAGAATGATTGGGGAAAAATATATGCAATAATATTTATCTGATACAGGTATAATTTTGATTAATCAAAGTTATTGAACTCATCACATTAAATATATATTAAAATAATATTGAGCTTATTGTATATAGTATCAAGGTGTACTGTGGAGGCGCAATGGCCCAGTTGTTAGGGTAGCGGACTCGCAGTCATAGGATTGCGGTTTCGATTCCCAGACCGGGCGTTGTGAGTGTTTATTGAGCGAAAACACCTAAAGCTCCACGAGGCTCTGGCAGGGGATGGTGGCGAACCCTGCTGTACTCTTTCACCACAACTTTCTCTCACTCTTACTTCCTGTTTCTGTTGTGCCTGTAATTCAAAGGGTCAGCCTTGTCACACTGTGTCACGCTGAATATCCCCGAGAACTACGTTAAGGGTACACGTGTCTGTGGAGTGCTCAGCCACTTGAACGTTAATTTCACGAGCAGGCTGTTCCGTTGATCGGATCAAACTGGAACCCTCGATGTCGTAAGCGACAGAGTACCAACACACAACAAGGTGTACTACAAATCATCAGAAAAGGTTAAAAGAGGGGTCAGAAAACAAGCATATAAATTAAGTAAAGCAGCAATGAAAGCTTGAAGTATATGCTCAGTACACAGAGTAAAACATGAAAAGTAAGCATTAAGAGAGTCATAAAGAGGAAAGGCTGCATAGACGCATCAAGAGTAGTGTTGAAGAATTTTAGGAAGCCTGGAACCTCTGAAGGATGCAGTGCACTGATAGCTAATAAACAATGTAGATAGTTTATTTCATACTGTGACAATTCTGATCACATATAAAAAAAAAATGTTTGTATATTAGAAATTACTTCTTTCATATTGGCACCAGACATCTTGCTCCGGTTTGTCTTTGGATAATGTCAATAAAGTGGAGAGGGTCTATGAGGTGTTGTGCAAGCCTCACTGGACCTAAAACTCAGCACAGGCATTGCGGACCTCTGCTCGACATGTGAATTTTTTTCCTATATATATTTATCTTATTTTTAGTATATATTTATCTTATTTTTAGTATGTATTTTCTTCATTTTTAGTATATATATATATATTTTTTTTATCTCGAAGTCCTGCGGCGATGGCAAGGTGCTGAAGCATGCAAACCTGATGGGTTGGAAGCATGTAGTCAGCGACTTCTTTAATATTTATAATTGTTGTAATTAGCATTATATTTGAAACTGTTTTACAATAATACATTGCTACTGTAAAGAAAACATTGCAGTAATTATAATATAGGGTATGAGGGGGAAAATATATGGTCTATGACAAGCAAAGGGTTAATGGCAAATGTTGTAAACTACTAGTTGCTTATCAGAAACCAGAGCAGGTTGTTTGGAAAAGGTCACAATGTCATTTTGAAATGATTTGCTAAATAGAACCTTAGATTAGTTGTAAATGGTTAATGTTTCCTATCACATTATGGATAATACATAACATCCCTGCACAACACACAAAGATGTATCAGATTCTTTAGAGACAGGAATCATTAAACAGTGTTTACTTAGGCTTTTTAACATATTTCTGTGACAAAAATAGAGTGGCAAATATTTCTGGGTGCCATAAAAACTTCTACCAAGAGCAAACGTAACAGGCCTGATATAGTTACTTGGGATAGAAAGGAAGTCATGTAGAGCAGTGGTTCTCAACCTGGGACCATATAAGATTGTTGGGGGTTCACACAGCAAAATAATAAATTAGGGATCCAGAACAGTATTTTAAGGGTCCTTGAAAAAATTTTGCTTTAGTTGTATGTATTGCAAGAAACAACTAGGTTTCTTCCTCTAACATTTTACAAGTTAATGTGTTAAAAAGAAAATAGAAGCACCATTGCTGGTGGCACAGGAAAAACAACATTCGAGCAAGGTTGTTGCCAGTGCCACTGGAGTGGCTCCTGTGCAGGTGGCACATGAAAAACACCATTCGAGGATGGCTGTTGCCAGTACCGCCTGATTGCCCTCTTGCTACTGGCATGTAAAAGCACCCACTACACCCTCAGAGTAGTTGGCATTAGGAAAGGCATCCAGCTGTAGAAACTCTGCCAGATCAGATTGGAGCCTGGACGTTAAACGATGATGATGATGAATCTTGAAAGAAGTTTCAATACAACTAGTTTTTAAGCATTGAATGTCGGTAAACTTCCAGTTTCAGGAGGTAAAAAAAGTAAATAAAATACAAGGGAAATAACTTAACGTCTTACTAGTATTATCCGTACTACTCTGAAATGTTTTTTTTTTTTTTTAGCTGTTTATAAATAAAATCACACACGTGATTGAAGTTAACTGTTTATATATAAATCACACACGAGATTGAATATCATAGTACCGTCTGCACAACTTATGGTAATCTTCCAGTATAGGGAAATAACAGTCAAACTAAAGAGTTTGACCCGAGCTCAAAAATAAATTAGTGTAATAGGTGTAAAACAACTTGCTGTGAACGAATATGAAGAATGCGCGCTCGTGAACGGGTGGGGTGGGGAGAGTACGGATAATACTAGTAAGACGTTAAGTTATTTCCCTTGTATTCTTATTTACTTTTTTTACCTCCCAAAACTGGAAGATTACCTTGAATGTCTATGGAGGTCCACCAAAATAAAATAATAATAAAAGGGGTCCAGAGATAAAAAAAATGGCTGAGAACACCTGAGTCATAGAAGCTCGCTACCCTTCAGATGTGAACATGGACAAGAAGATTATCTATGGACTACTGCTTTGAAACCTGCAGTTCCTTTGCCTTGATTATAAATTTACATTTATACCAATAACAGTTGGTGCACTTGGTTATGTTAGTAAATGTTTATGTGGCAATTTGGAAAATCTGGGGCTTTCAAGTAAAAACAGCAATTCTTTGAGTGGGACAGAAAATAAATTATGTAAGACATTCTTAAAGTTTGATATATAACTGTAAAAGTTTGAATAGTTGTAATGGAGACTTTAGTCTCTCTCTATCACCTTTCAACATAAATATATCTTAAGGAACAGTAGAACAATTCAACAACATAATAAAAATAAGTTTTATTATTGATGATGCTTGGTTATAAAAATACTGTGTCACTCAGCTTAGCAGCCGTTGATTAAGTTGTAGTTGGTATTGGAAAGTTAAGAGCTTCCTTGATGCCTGCCAGAGAAGCAAGTAGCTATCACCATCGAAGGCATCGTGGTGAAGAGTGCTTCGTTGAGAAGCAAGAAGTTATCACGTAGAAGGTCTGTCGCTCAACTGGATTAAGAAGTGAAACAACTCATTAAGTACTAGTTTTACTATGCATGCGTACTCGAGGGGCTTCCGGTGGTGAAGTCCCTTGCACGTGCGCAGAATAGTACTTCCTCAATGGCGGCTATAATTTTGCGCCACTACATAATAATTATTGTTTTTGATATTCAAATTTCAGTGATAGAACTTTTGCTTCTTTGTCAGAAACTAGCACCCTTCTTACTTTTAAAAAAATTATGAATAAAAATGGAAGACATACATACACTTTTATTTATTCTTTTATATATTCTAACAACTTGTCTTCTCCATTTTTAACTAAATTGATGAGTTTTATGGGACTTCTTTCCATAAATTCACCAGACATCATATACACTTTTATTTATTAAGATTATTGATGATGATGATGTTGATGACCAAAGTGTAAGTTGTTTTTTTTAGAAACTTTGTCAACAAGCAGCTTTAAAGATGAATGCAAGGGAAGAGTTTTGCATCCATCCAGGTTGATAAAAAAAAGTATAAGTTAACAACTAGGATTGATTTAATATTCATTTAAGCATCCTACATGTGAAAGAAGTTTATATTAGAAGATTCGCTGTTACAGACAGTAGCATATCCAGAAATGGTTTGTCTAAGAGCCTTATAATGCCATAGAAATTGGAAATAAGCATCAACTTAAAAAATCTAGTAAAATCAGTGCTATTGTACTTGACATTGGCAAAGCATTTGACCATGTTTGGCATGTGAACTTCTTGTTAATCTACCCACCTTTGTACTCTGTTGTCTTTCATCTCCTGGATCAGTGACTTACTGTTAGATCATATGATCATTTTGTGTACTGATAAAACACTTACTGACCATCACTCTATCAACTTGTTTTCCAAGGTCTGTTTTTTTTTCTCTCACACCCTTCTTCCTATAGCATCTCCTTTAACAATGCAGACTCCTATGCAGATGATACCACCCTACTCTTCATTCCTTCTTGACTTTCCATACCCAAGCATCATCTGCATGTAAGCTAGGCACCTCCTGCCAAACCAACACTAATTTCTTGAACAGAGACCTTGAAAACAGCCTACAGCAAATTTTGTATCCTTCAACAGCAACATACAATTATTGTAATCACAAACATATTGTTCATTTTCACCTTCTAAACATAAACAGTATGTAACTACAACCCTCAGTGTTGCTACAAATGGTGGGCATCACCTCAGCTCATGATCTCTCTGAGCAATCATATATCCTTGACATAGCATAAACTCTATAATAATGACTGTCCCATCTCTTCAGGGTCAGAAAAAAGTCTAGCCTCCAGCAAGTGCTAACTCTAAGCTGTTAGATAAGCTGTCTCCTCTCTTCCTTTTCAACTGATACCACACTAGCTATCTACTCCTTGGTGTTGCTTGGTTTTGTATCATCTTCACTTAGGTACTCCTCCTCCCACAACCCATATGTGTAACTCACCCCCTCAACACCACACTATTATTACATTGTCCTTCCTTCAACAAGAGTGAACTAATTAGTTCTCTTATGTTGAAGTTATGATGAGGCGAGGAAAGCCTTGTTTTTAACTTTGGTTCACTCAGCTGAAAGTTCAGAGAGCTAAAATGAGATCTTCATCTATGTGAAAAAGTTCAATATAACTGGCTAGAATGACCTTTCTTTGCCTCATATTGGGAAGTTAAGTGGATGAGCTATGAGACAGAAGTCATGGAAGGTCAAGCCGAACTTCCCAATTGGTTGGAAGACACACAAAGAAAGTTTTCTTGTCTCTAATGTAAATAAAATATATCAAAAACAAACATAAATTGGGGATGCTGTGTTCTAATATAAGTAAATCAAGAAATTAATACGTTAGATTGTCGTTAAGTTTCCCATTACACCTTTTGGTGACAGCTTGTCTCACCTTTATTTTCAGTCACAACTACATGGGATGGAATACACAGTTCTTCATCATAATCTCTTCCAGTGTAGACTTTTGAATACTGTTCTCCAGTCTCCTGACAGACAATTGTTTCTTTAACAGCATGTTAATTTCAGAGAATTCTTGATTCTTGAAGTTATCTCTCATTCCCATTCAGAGTTGGCCACAATTACCACTTGAAGAGAAGGAAATTTCAATAAATCAAGACTTTACCATTTATGGTATTTAATATACCTTCATTAATCTTTATTGTCCATATTCATACCACTAATTACCCTGAGTTATTTCTCTTAGCTATTTATGTTGAAAAAAATATTGTTTTGATTATTGAGATGTTTTTATTTTTTGTAGAAAAAGGAAGCCAGGTTATAGACATTCCCACCAAGCCTATCAAAATTCTTTTATATTCGCCATTTATTAATTTTTTTCCCCATTTACTTTATGAGGGATAAGTGCCTCTTATTCCTCTGGCCTGCCTTAAAGGACAGATACATTAGTTAATGTAATCCTTGATACAACATATTGTCTGAAGGAAAAACAAAAAAAGGAAGACGGACGGTCATGGTTAGAATACCTTCGCTCATTGATCTGCTCAATTAGAGCAATAATCCTTGTATCAATTTATATATCAATTGAAAAGCATTTTTACAAAAGGAAGCAATTGCTGATTGACACCGGTTTCTCACACTCGGTGACTGTCACTTTTTTTCCCTACCAACAAAAGGTTCTCATTTCAAGCCTACATTTTTACCACGTGAGTTCAAACATGTGTTCTAGAATTTTATTTTACATTTTTCTCTATTTCTCTTCCTGCTAGCGATGAGCATTGCTCAATTTCAAGTCAATATCGGCTTTAATTTTTAGGTGTCAACGATTATTTCCTGTTTATTTATATTTAACATTTGTTAAAGTTTATGAAAACGAACCACCTTGTTTTTGTTTGTTTAATGTTGTGAAACGTAACTTCTTGTTTAGGTCATACATTCGTAATTGAACAGGCCTATGGTTAAAAAGTTTTCCAGCCGTTACCATTCCGTCTTTTTATGCACATCGTTCAATGTGTGAGCCTTCGTTTGTGTAGAGGTATTATTTGAAGGAGATGTAGCTGCTGTGTGGTCGCTCGACTAGATAAGGACTATTTTGTTCGTGAAAACAAGTTACACGTGAGTGGCATTGGTCAGTGGGAAGCGACTGAAGTACTCTAGACATTTCTTTTACAATATTATCAATGAACTATGTCGCTAACTCTTGTACATAGAGACATGTGGATTTTACAAGCACACACATATCTATACGTACACAACATATATTATGTATGAGTTTATACATATGCCTGTCTACATAAACATTCCTCCATTATATAATTTCTGGTACAGATGGAGGTGAGGTGTACTTCGTGGTTCTTTAATATAGAACAGCAGTGGCACTGAAATAGATATTTATTTTGGTAATTTTTCAGATTAACACCCGCACGATCTTCAATAGGGGGTTACGGTTAGGGACGGAATTCCATAACCCAAACCCTAAAACCCTAACCGTAACCTCTAAGCCTAACCCAACCCTAAAACTAACCCTAAAACCCTCACCCTAACACCCTTGTGAAGATCGTGCGGGTGTTAATCTGAAAAATTACCTTTATTTTGAGCTGTCTGTTTAAACCAGTGCTCTACAACCTTTTTTCACTTGCGGTACACTTATATTCGTTTCAAAATTCGGTAGCACACCTGAACTAAAAATATAACTAAAAGTATAGGGAAAAAAATTATATTCAGGTTACACTGTGGCACACCAGTGTGCCGTGGTATACTAGTTGCAGAGCACTGGTTTAAACTAGTCTTGGGTAAACTGCGGCCCGCAGTCTTTCAGTAGCATACCAAACGAAAAATTGCCATTTTTTTTTTTAGTAGTGTGGCCCACCTAATGATGAGCCCTGACTCATGAGGTCTGCTTCTTGAAAAGAGTTGTGCATGCTTGGTTTAAACTATTCTCTTGGTAATGCTGTCAGAAATATTATACAAAACGGCGAGCTGGCAGTAATGTTAGCATACCGGGCGAAATGCTTAGCGGTATTTTATTTGCCGTTACGTTCTGAGTTCAAACTCTGCTAAGGTCGACTTTGCCTTTCATCCTTTCAGGGTCGATAAATTAAGTACCAGTTACTCACTGGGGCCGATGTAATCAACTTAATCCCTTTGTCTGTCCTTGTTTAGCCCCTTGTGCATTATGCAAGGTGTATCTGGCCACTCCAAAACAAAACAAAGAAACAAAGTAGAAAAAAAAATTCTCAGTCAAAATGGCATGTATTCAACTAGAAATAGACCATTCAACAAAACCACTCTCAACCTCAGTAGTTGTGCTGACGGGGCTATGGGAGCAATTATATGTTAATAATCAGCTGGTTTCGCTCACCATGGCAGCCCTCAAAGAATCCTGTGAACCGTAGGGCGAGAGGAGTGCAGGAACACCTACCCGTTCATTCCATTGCCAATGACACGTCAAATGTAGCAGTCCGAGGGATTCAAAGTATGGATGTCCATGATGCTGGGGTGGTGATGGAAGAATGTCACATAATCACACACATCTAGGTCTTGCTATTCATGAACTGAACTCTTCTCATCACATAATACTTGTTGATGTCCTCATGCCCTGAAGCGTAATAGCAGACTGTTCCACCTTAAGATGCTTGTTGATGGTCCTCGTCAACCCTTTGGGGTTGTCATTAATGATTTTTACCTGCCCTACTGGACAATTTCAGCCATATTAACAACATCTGATTATTGTAAATGTTTCTTTCTTTAGGCCACGGATGATACAGCTTTGTTGGAGGTCTCCAGCTCTTTCTTGATCTGAAGTATAAAGGATCTTGCTATATTCAAGAAGCTTGCAGTCTATGAGTTGCTGTGGTTGACCTTAAGCATGTTGAACCGTTTCATTTCCTGTATCAAATTGAGATGTTCCATGTTGATGCTCTCATTACATCTGAAAGAGAAATAAGGAAGTTGAAATATAGTGCATGGTGTGCTTTTTGTTAGGACTACTTCTGTTTATGGCCTGCTGAAGTTTACCCGCAAATATCCAGCCAGCTCTGTATATATGTCTTCCTCCATCAGGTTGTTGATGCTGAAGACAGTAGTTCATTTGAAAGTTCAGTTTTTTTTTTTTTTTGCATTATTATTTGTTTCTAGTAACTTTTTTTCACATTTCGAATTATTGTTTTTATTATTTGTTTGTTTCAGATAGATAGCTGATCAAAATGTGTGACAATAATGATAGGAAGAGAAAGTTTTCTAATGTTGAAGCAGGAAATCAATCAGATTTTGTATTGCCTTCAAGTAAGTATAATTAATGGTTTCTAGTTTTAGCACAGGACCAACAATTTTGAAGGGAAAGTGTTAAATGATACATCAGCCCCAATACCTGACTGGTACCTTATTTTATCAACCCAGAAAGAACAAAAGGCGAAGTTGACTTCTATAATATTTGAACTCAATATGTATTGTTGGCACTCTGTCGCTTACGACGTCGAGGGTTCCAATTGATCAGATCAACGGAACAGCCAGCTCGTGAAATTAACGTGCAAGTGGCTGAGCACTCCACAGACACGTACTCTTAACGTAGTTCTCAGGGATATACAGTGTGACAAGGCTGTCAGTATGTATTGGGTTGGTAGAAATGTTGTTAGGCATTTCAACTGATGCACTATTGATTCTGTCAATTTACTATCCTCATAATATTCTTTCTCATTTTGGTATGAGGCTAGCAATTTTGAGGGGAGGTGATAAGTTGGTAGCCTTAACCCAAGTACTTGACTGATATTTTATTTTATTGATTGCAAAAAGATGGAAAACTAAGTTGACCTCAGCAAGATTTGAACTCAGAACATAAAGCGCCAAAAGAAATGCTATTAAGATGGATGCCATTTGGAAAGCAAAAAAAAAATACATGGCATACAACAGTTCAAGATAAGCAGAAAGAACTGGATTTTACATGAAGCAAAGCACTGAGAGTCACTAAGAACTGGTCTGATTCTCCAACTGAGAAGAAGAGGATTAAATGAATAATAACGATGGCTTGTAATTTAGGCACAAGGCTAGCAATTTTCAGGGGAGGATGCTTGACTGGCATTTTATTTTGTCAACCCTGTAAGGCAAAGTTGACCGTGTCAGAATTTGAGCTCGGAATGTAAAGACCCAGAACAAATGCTATAATGCAGTTTTTCTTATTATTCTTAATTCTGCTAGCTTAACATCTTTAAATAGATAATGGTATTTATCTCATTCCAAACACATTTGAACTCTGATGAACTATTGTTTAATGATGGGACATTATAAAAATACCCCTTATATCAGAAATATAACAGCTTTCCTGGACATTTAGTATTTAAACATATGTATAATGTATGTAACTGAAATGTGTCATTTTAAAAAATTTTGATGTGAAACTGTATATTGAAACTGATGTACTTTGGGAAGGTGATACTGCCAGTCAACACAGGCACTGGTTGTACTTCACTTCAATAATTTTATAGTTAATAGGCATGGATGTGTTATTAAAGTCATGGGTGTGTTATTAAGTACCACCAAGCGGTTTTGTGCTCAGTCCCACTGGGTAGTACCTTGGAGAAGTGTCTTCTATAATTCCAGATTGACCAAAAATATGTGAGTTGATTTGGCAGACAGAAACTGAAAGAAGCTGGTTGTGTATAGATTACATATACACCCTTAACCTAAAAAATTATTAGCCTTGTGCTTAAATTACAAAACCATTGTCAATTATTCTGATAATGACGGAAATAATATTTGTTTTATATTTCTCAGGTTTGAACATTGTTCGATATGCTGAAACTCGGGCTCAAGAAATTGCAAGTTTAAACCTTCATGTCAAGACTAAAACAGTGAACAAAATGGTACTGGAGACTCTACCCAAACACATGAACAGACGAGCCATGAGTCATGATATCAGACGTTGGCCACGGCGTCTTCGGCAGTTGGTCAAAAAGCAGGTTTGTGTTCTCCATATTTTTGTAGTGTAATGGTTGTTGTCATGTTGTCCATGGTCAGTGCCAAGCAGACAGACCTACTATAATCAGTGTTATTACCTCTCTGACCATTTTGTAGTCTTCCAGTGGGTTTAGCCATGGGACTGGAACATTGTTGGTGAAGTGCTCTCAAAGGTTTTAGTTAATTAAATCAACCCTACGACTTATTTCAGCATTGTATATATTTTATCGATATCTATATATTGAATGGCTAAGTTACGTTATTTTAAACAAAGGGACATAACTTGATGCACCAATTTATACTGATTTTTTACAAACATTCATATACGAAGGGGTGCTGAAAAGTTCCTGGTGTTAAGGGTACTATGAAAGGCCTGGCTAGAGGTCTAACCTTCTGAGTTTTTCTACAGGGCTTTAAAAAACTGAAGGAAAGCTGCAATAAGTGTGTGCATCTGTGAGGAGAATATGTTGAATAAAATCATAATTAACTGATCCTCCTGTATTTTCTTTTACCCAAAGCTAGGAACATTTCAGCACTCCCTCATATGAGGTATCTGGCAGCTCACTGTAACTAAAATACGATGCCTGTCATCTTGGAAGTTCTCTTTGTCATAGTAATTCGTGTCTGTCTAGTTGATAGTGGTTTATGAAGCCTATTCTGACACAGAAAAATGACTTTAAGATAGGTTTCAATTATAACAGGTATTTGGCAGCTTGTTGCAACCAAAATTTGATGCCTATTGCCCTGGTAATTCCCCTTTCTATAGAAACTTGTTTCTGTTAAGGCAGCGAGCTAGTAGAAACGTTAGCACGCCGGACGAAATGCTTAGCAGTATTTCGTCTGCCGTTACGTTCTGAGTTCAAATTCCGCCGAGGTCGACTTTGCTTTCATCCTTTCAGGGTCGATAAATTAAGTACCAGTTGCACACTGGGGTTGATGTAATCGATTTAATCCCTTTGTCTGTCCTTGTTTGTCCCCTCTATGTTTAGCCCCTTGTGGGCAATAAAGAAATAAGAAACTTGTTTCTGTCTTGCTGACAGTGTAAATTGGGCTGACTCAAAAACCTGACACAAAATAAAAACTTCAAGTGTGAGGGTGGTGGTTGTTTACAGTTTTCATCATCTTTGATGAAAATGGATGAGGACTTGGCAGGTTCAGAGAAATTACTCTTCTCAGGAATGGGACATATTTCATGTTTGCATTGCTAAAAATATTTCTACCAACAGTAAGTCTTGCTGTTCAACATATTTATTCATATTACATGAATTAATACAAATGCTGGCATCTTCTGCATTGTGGAATCATTGTGCTCCTGAAAAATCTTCTTATAACATGTCGTTCTGTAAAGTGAAAGCTATTCTCCATTGATTGCACGTTTCTTGAAAGTCAGTAAAAACGTAAGTCATTGGAAAATATGTTATGAAACGCCACCGTACAGAAAGATTTTCATGAACTGAATGCTTCTGCTAAGCAAAGGATGCCTATGTAATACTTTAATAGGATTAAGAATGTTATTATATATAATAGATTTATTAATCTAGTTTTCTAAATCAATTGTTCATAGGCGAAGGTAAGGTTGTATGGCTAAGTACCAACCGTGTGGTTTTGTGCTCACTCAGTTCCACCCAGTGGGGTGCTGTAAAGTTCCTGGCTTTAAGGGTATCATGAAAGACCTGACTGGAGGCCCAATCTTCCAAGTTTTTTTTACAGGGCTTAGAAAAACTGTAGGACTACTGCAATAAGTGTGAATCTGAGGGGGGAATATGTTGAATAAAATCGTAATTAACTGATCTTCTTGTATTTTCTTTTACCCAAAGACAGGAAGTTTTCAACACCCCTTCATATATACATCCCTCACTTAAAAATTACTGGCTTTTTGCCTAAAATACAATATGATTAAGTATGTTGTATATATAATAGATTTATTAATCCAGTTTCCTGTACTGATTATTTTCATTTTAGTACGAGAACCAGGTGAATAAACGCCTACGTCGACCACCATCGAGAAAGCATCGCAGACAAACAAATAATCTGCTAGCTGACTATAATCGCCGTAAAAGAAAACAAGTTTGGCTTGAAACTCACATTTGGCATGCCAAGCGTTTTCATATGACTAAAAAGTGGGGATACCATTTAGCTAAGGAACCCACTTGCAAAACTAATCGAAGGACCTACAACTCTATTATGAAATATTGCTTATTACAGGTTGGTATACCATTTGGTAAACATTTGAAACATAAACAAGAGTGCATTGTGCACCAAAAGCTAATATGATAGTTTCTCATGGTAACTACTGCAGTAGTTTGTTCTAACTGAACATCCACGTTTAAATGAGGATAAAAATCAATTCTAGATATTTTATTGGTAGCATGATGATAATGATGATGATCCTCACTATTTTAACATCCACAACTGGCATAGGCATAGCTT
>NC_068989.1:67122277-67125510 GCF_001194135.2 Octopus bimaculoides | reverse complement strand
GTGTGGCACCTTGGGCAAGTGTCTTCTACCATAGCCCGAAGCTCACCAAAGCTAATAGCTTTGTGGCTAAGAAGGCTGCCTCCCAACCACATAACTTTGTGTTCAGTCCTACACTGTGTGGCACCTGGGGCAAGTGTCTTCTGCTCTTGCTTCCAGCTGACTCAAACCTTGTAAGTAAACTTCAAATTATTTATAACTTGTTTTTTCATAGTTTATTCTTTACTAAATGTATAAGTTCCATATTTACTCTTTCAATATATTGTTTTTGACACTATTAACAACTACATTTATTCAGACAAGTAGTGGTGGATTTATTAATATTTTTCTGGGGGTTTTTTTCTCTCTTTTTCAACCTCTCATATTTTAGGATGTGTCTTTTCTTTGTTGCATTGAAGTGAGTGGTCTTCAAAGTGAGATAACACTTGGGTTTTCTCATCTTTCTTCTCCTGCAACAGGTAAGTTTGGTAACATTTTTAGAAGTATTTATTAACTTAAGATTATCTGGCTTTTAAACTTTGCATTATGCACATCATCATCATCATCGTCATTATTTAATGTCCGTTTTCCATGCTGGCATGGGTTGGACGGTTTGACTGAGGTCTAGAGAGCCAGTGGCTGCACCAGGCTCCAATCTGATCTGGCAATGTTTCTACAGCTGGATGCCATTCTTAATGCCAACCACTCCAAGAGTGTAGTGGGTGCTTTTTACATGCCACTGGCACAGGAACCAGTCAGACTGTCCAGGCATCGATCACATTTGGATAGTGCTTTTTATGTGCTATCAATTTTAGAATTCTATTTAGTAAACAAAACAGTACCTCCTCCTCCTCCTTGTGTTAGAATTTTTTGAAACAGATCTTTGACAGCCAGATACCTTTCCTGTTGTCAACTCTCAACTGTTTCCAAACAAAATAATATTTCCTCGCGATCAATGCATGCTTCCACAGAAGAATGAAACAAACAACACTGCTTGTATCATGCCATTTCAAGATGAGGTATCTACACACACACACACACACACATATATGCATATACAATATGATTCTTTCACTTTATGTATGATTAAGAGGAGAAAAATGGAAAACTTTTTATTAATTTCCGGAAGCTTTTAAGTTAGATCATCATCATCATCATTTAGCTTCCATTTTCGATGCTGGCATGGGTTAGACAATTTGACTGGAACTGGTAAACCAGAAAGCTGCACCTAAGTGTCTGTTTCAGCTTGGTTTCTACAGCTGGATGCCTTTCCTAATGCCAACCACTCCATAGACTGTAACAAGTGCCTTTTACATGTCACTGGCATGGTTGTTTTTTATGTATTGGTGGCACTGGCTATAATTTCACTTAGTTTGACATGTCATCTCAAGCACAGCAAATTACCGAAAGTCTCGGTCACTTATCACCACTTCTGTGAGATTGGCATTTCTTTATACAGCTGTAAATATCAGTTCATGCATAATTAAAAACTAGATATTTCCTAAATACGTTTAGTCTAATTTATGCAGATATATTTATTGGTTTTACCATTCATATTTCTCTTTATAGGTCCTGGTATTGGTGCTAAATGTTATTTGAATGGAAGCCGAGAAGGCAGTATTGTTTTATACAAGTATGACCAATACCCATTTGATGCTATTGGTTTGGTAACATTCTTCTGGAAGCCTGTTTCTACAGAAGACAGCATCTCAAGCCAAGAACCTTGTGATACTGCAGAGTCTGAGAATATTCGATATCTCTGGCTGTGGTGCCATCCATCTTGTTATACTTTACTTTGGCAGGAACTCATAAAGGTATTCCAAAATGTTATTTCTACCCCAGAAGATAAGATCTTTGAGACTGTTACTGATAAAACATCGGATACACCAAAAATTAAAACATCAAGCAAACCTCATCGAGCCACTCAGACACTGAATGCTACAAGCACTAAAGAGAAAGTCTCTTCTAAACTTTCAAATGGTTATTCATCTGGATCAGCTACCAATACCAGTCAAGTCTTCTTGAAATCTTTGAAAGACAAATTAGTTCGATTTCGTTTAACTGGACCATTGACATTGAAAGTTTTAGGCAATGCTATTAGTGTGAGTTCAATTAATAAAACATCAAGTGACTCACCAGAGAGTCCTTGGTGGCACTCTTATTTTAATTCTGAAGATTGTTTGATGTCACATGAAACCAAAATGAAACTTTGGCAGAGACTAGGTGAAGCTTATGTACCCACAGAATTGCCCCAGCACTGGATACTGGGTTTGACAGTTATGGACCCAAGATTCCGATTACCACACAAGAAACAACGGGCAGAGCCCAGTTTAGAAGGTATGTACTAAAGATTATTAAATTTGCAAAAAATGAGTTTTGCACCTACTTTTCATTTCAGAACATAGTAATGTTGTGCTGGAAGTAGATAATAGAAAATAGACTTTCATCATCATCATTGTTGTAACATCCACTTTTTCATGCTTTCATGGGGCAGACAGAATTCAGTGAGGTAGATTTTTCGATGGCTGGATGCCTTTCCTGTTTCCAAACCTCGTAAGTTTTGAAGCAATGTAATATTTCCCTATGATCAGACATGTTTTCAAGGGAGATTGGAAATGAATGACATCACTTGTGTGACAGTAATGCTTGTATAAAACTCTCATGTAATACCAAGATGAGGAAGCACACGCATGCAAGTGTGTGATGGGCGTCTTTCAGTCCCTATCTACCAAATTCACTCACAAAGCTTTGTAAGGCTTGGGGTTATAGTTGAGGATACTTACCCCTGGTGTTACACGGCAGGACTGAACCCTAGGCCACATGGTTGGTAAGCAAGCACCTTAAACACTCAGCCATGCCTGTGCCTATAAAGCTTAGTTATTACACAGTTGACATTTTTCTCTTTGTCTTGCCATTTAAAAAAAAAATTTTTTTCAATATTACAGCACATGAACTCGACCAATCTATAGAAGCATCACCAGAATTGTCTACATCTCCTCTTTGGGATGAAGCGATCAGAACTGAGATTAAAAAAACCAAACTTTCAGAGCAGGAATTCAACAAGATGATCTCAGAAAGTCTAATTCCAGGTAGCGCTTTCTATTTAAAATTCATCATCATACCATCATTATTTATCATTCATTTTGCATGCTGGCGTAGGTTGTCATCAGAATTAAGGTCTCAATTTTTTGGATGATCAGATGCGTACCGTTGCATAGTTCTGGTGGTTCTACGTTTCTCAGCAGCATAACTGGAAC
>NC_068989.1:67119588-67121339 GCF_001194135.2 Octopus bimaculoides | reverse complement strand
CTGGCGTAGGTTGTCATCAGAATTAAGGTCTCAATTTTTTGGATGATCAGATGCGTACCGTTGCATAGTTCTGGTGGTTCTACGTTTCTCAGCAGCATAACTGGAACACCAACCTTCAGTCTAAGGTCATGAGGTAGAAGTTCAGGATGTAGTTGGCTGTCGAGGAATTCAATAAGTGCCAATTTTCAACTCAATCCGACCACATTTAATAACACTTTTGCCTGCACAACTGCATGTGAGACAACGTCCGCCATTTTCACAAATATATATTAGAATAGCAGAGATACCTGACTTTGCTTGGGATTAAAATAGTTTATTATCGTTTTACTTGTTTCGGTATTATGACCCAATTTCATTCAGGTCTAGACAGGTCACATTTTAAAAGATGAGGAATTTTGCCTTTCAATTGAGCAAATTCAAAGTTGCCATGCAAACTCCCCAGCACTTTGAACATAGGTGTGCAAATTTTCAGCTCAATCCGACCACATTTACTAACACTTTTGCCTGCACAACTGCTTGTGAGACAATGTCTGCCCTTTTCACAAATATGTAGTAGACTTACAGAGATATCTGGCCTTGCTCGGGATTAAAATGGCATAGTTTTTCATTGTTTTATTTGTTTGGTTATTATAACCCGATTTCATTTGGGTCTACTTGGGCCACATTTTAAAAGATGAGGAATTTTGCCTTAGAGGCCATGCCTTTCAATTGAGCAAACTCGCCAGCACTTTTAACATAGGTGTGCATATTTTCAGCTCAATCTGACCACATATGCACACATTATATGCACACATACACATTAAATATATATAAGTACATTATATATATATACACACACACATACATTTGTATACACATATATATATTTATATATAATATATATACACACATATATATAAATTAACACAAATATCTGATTAATAATATGTTATCATGATTGTGTGGTGGTGGTGGTGGGCGATAATAATTCACCATTCTAAAAGACCTGTGGCGGGAATATTTAAACTTTTGTGGCTGTCAATGCATTCTCTCTATAAATACACACAGACATAAAGAGAGAGACGGGGTGGGAGAAAGAGTGACAGAGAGGGAAAGAAGGTGGAAGCTGCCAAACGTCGTTATAGAGAGAAAGTGGAGGGAAGGGAGGAAAGAGAGAGATCGAGGAAGACGGTGATATCTGAAAGAGAGAAACAACAAGCACTTGTCAAAGTCTGGGTTTTGTTGCCCTAGTAACCACAGCTTTTGAGATGATTTCTAATCTAGTCCAGTCGCTTCCTCGCTTCATTTTACATGTCCCTGTAAATTTTCGCCGCCATCCGAGCACGCCTACTGCCAACGAACCCTGCGTAACAGCTAAATGAGACACGCAAGCATACAACTTTTGGCCATTTCACTTTTATATATAGAGATTAGGTGTGCTACAGTTCATTTTATTTATGACTGTGGTTTGGGCTTAGTTGCCTCCCTTTTGCTTGTTCACTATTGTTTTCACTACTACTGTTAGCCAAATAGTATCCTATTAGAATCATCATCATCATCATCATCGTTTAACGTCCGCTTTCCATGCTAGCATGGGTTGGACGACTTGACTGAGGACTGGTGAAACCGGATGGCAACACCAGGCTCCAATCTAAATTTGGCAGAGTTTCTACAGCTGGATGCCCTTCCTAACGCCAACCAGTCAGAGAGTGTAGTAGGTGCTTTTACGTGTCACCTGCACGAAGGCCAGTCAGGCGATACTGGCAACGGCT
>NC_068989.1:67107854-67116096 GCF_001194135.2 Octopus bimaculoides | reverse complement strand
GCCAATCCTAACAGTATGGGTGTTGGGGGTGTGGGCCTGTAGCCTGGGAAGGGGAAAAGCAGTGTCGTGTACCTGAAAAGAAAACTTGCAATTGGAAGAATTCATAAGCAAAACAGTACCTACAACCTGCAAACATTACTCAAACTTTATGCGCTACCCAAATGTAGGGGAGACTATGGCCAAGGCCACTAGATGGGTTCCGGGAGACACATATTTATATTCTACATATCCACGTAGTTGTTGTTATAACCAGTCATATCATTACTATTTATGTTAGTTCTATTATTTGTGCTTATTAGGTTCCTACCAGTGAATTCTCTAATTCTCTTAAAATTGTGTCAAAGGATGCTAGGGCACTTATCTAGCAGAAACGTGTTGGATTGGAATTTGAGGAGAATAATGCTTCAATAAATAAATTTTTGGAGATGTATAATCCTCCATTCTCCTTTATGATTGTCTTGATTTAATTTTCTCTGTATGCAGCTCAGTGCAGATTCTAAATGTTCACACACATTCACACCTTTCAGTTTTCATCTATGAAATTCCATCACAAGGTATTGGTTAAACTAGGTCTATAAAGAAAAAAGCCAAGGTGTTGTGCGGTGAGATTGAGCTCAAAGCAACATAGTTGAGAAACTTCTAAGTCACATACAACCATTACTTTACATACATCAGACTGTGTGTGTTTTTATTGAACTGTCATATGTATTCTATGCTTAAAATATAAATTTTTGCTAACATTTTAAAATGGCTTTTAGAAAAATATTGATTTATATATTTTCTGTTTCAGGTTATCAGTTGCATCTTCTAGATTCTTCATCTCGAATTCCAATGCTTTTAATTCAGAGACCAGGAATACAGTCATTACATCAGCCTTGTAAGTCTACTTTTGCAAACCCTCGGCTTGGAAACGGCTGTGACATCATACTTCCGGCTGGATGGGGAATGGCATTTTGGATAGCTCTAGTGTATCAAGGTGCTCAGGTGGGTGCTCTTTCTGAAGCCTATCGGACATCATTAGAAGTAGGGGAGTTATATTTTCCATTTGACTATCCCGATACAGATGCTGGACTTGCTGAAATGTCTGTGATACAAACAAACAAACTGGAGGTTTATATGCAACGACCACCAAGTAAGCGACCCAATTTTGAGCGGCTTGGCATTCCCATTCCTTTTTATACGGATTATCTTTCCTTGGTACAAGGACTAAATAAAGACATCATTCAGAAGTTTTGTGTGTTGAGAGACCGTAAAAAACTAATTGCTCTAAGTAGATTAATATCATCTACTAATGATTCCAAATTGAAAATTTCAAAACATTTTGTTGGAGATGGTTTTTACAAGCAGGCCATAGTACCAGTAATTGTAGAAATGATATCTAAAGGGGTTCCAGAGCACTGTTCAATGATTTGTGTGCCCTTGAAAAGGGATCTTGTAAATCTGAAATCTCAGAAAGCAGCAGATGTTAAAGAACCACTACACAAAGTCAAAAGAGAGAGCAAAGAATGTGAAGAAAAGAAAATAACAAAGCCATCAAGATTGTGTGAAGCCCAACTAAAAAATGGGACGGGTCAGTTACTTCCATTGTCAAGTACATCACGAAAGATTATTGGATTTCTTACAACAGGGAGATACTCTTTTTTAAAGGCTTCTGGTGTTGGCATTGGATTTTGTTCTTTAGTTGGTTTGGAAGAGCTGTTACCAAATTCCAAATCTATAATTTTGGTCAGAAGTATTAAATCATTAGACTATCGTTATGCTAAATTATCTATTATTTCCTAACCTAACCACTTCCAATTTATTTTCTAAATCTATAAAAAAAAAAGAAAAAAAATAAACATCATTTTAATAAACATATTTTTGGTTATATATATCTGACAAATGTGCTTTACACTTTGCATTTTGAATATATATGTTGTTTTTTTACTGCTGCAGCAATATTGATATGATATTAATGTACATTGGATTTGGTGAAATTGATGTGAGCACCTCTGATGAGAAATAAGTTTTAGAAATCGAGAAAGGCTGTTCATCAGTTTTCAATCTACGGAGAAATAGCTTAATTAGCCCTGTTTATATATGTTCTAGGTACAGGCATGGGTATGTGGTAAGAAGCTTGCTTCCTAACCTCATGGTTCCGGGTTCAGTCCCATTGTGTGGCACCTTGGGAAAGTGTCTTCTACTATAGCCTTAAGCTGATCAAAGCCTTGTGAGTGGATTTGGTAGGCAGAAACTGAAAGAACCCCATCATATATATATCTGTATTTGTCTTCCACCACTTCTTGACAACCAGTGTTGGTGTGTTTATATATGTATATACACACATGATGGGTTTGTTTCAGTTTCTGTCTACCAAATCCACACACAAGGCTTTAGTTGGCTCAAAGCTATAGTAGAAGACACTTGCCCAAGGTTCCACACAATGGGACTGAACCTGAGACCATGTGGTTGGGAAGCAAGCTTCTTGCCACACAGCCATATCTGTGCCTGTATTTTATAGCATAAAAGACACACTATCTCACTAATCTATCTTGGGTGTGTTTTACTCTTAAAGATATTGAACTCAGTAGTACAAGCTAATATAATACTCGTCAGCTATACAGTATCTGGTTGCTTATAAGAATGGCTGTTATGGTGACTTCATGATGCAAGACTATGGGAAGAACAGGTAGGATTTAGACAACAGTAGTCATGCTATCATCTCAATATAGGATATTATCAAGTAGTGTAGGAGTTCCTGTGACCATTGTCTATAGGCATTTGATAGCATTCATTGAGAATGTCTAATGGAGTATTGCAAAAACTTATGGTATCAAAGAGCACCACATTGCAAACTTCAGAAGCATTTATGTCTGACTACTGTGTAAAGATGGTAAAATGGAAACAAGATAGTTTGATTTTGCTATGGGGGTTCACTGGGGTTGTGACTTGTTGCTGTTTCTCTTTCTACAAACCATGGATTTCCTCATGTGAAAGGTAGTTGACAGTATTAAATTTGGCATCTGATGAAAAAATCAGAGATAGTTTGCTGTCTTGGACTTTACTGATGCTGTTGTATTGTCATTAGGATCTAGAGATGGTCTGAGAGAGCTGACTTGGTGCCTAAGTGAAGTAGCAAAGAAAACTGGTCTGATAATGAATGCAGAGAAACATGACTATGGAGACCAGCCAAGGAACAGGAAACCCCACCTTGATAGTTGAAGAGCAGGCTCTCAAAGATGTACTTTGACAGTGTTCTGTGTGATAATAGAAATGGAACCACTGTCAAATGCAGAAATGGAATGGTGACTGTTTTAGCGAATGTAGACAATCTTGTCTGTAAACACACTGGACATTATCCCATTATAAATATGCCTGTTTATTCGCACTGTTTTCATTTAATCATGCCTTATCTCTTAGTTTTGAGATTTTGATCATGTGATCACATGTTTTTGGAATGACATTGTAGGATAGGAGTGGCTGGTTTGAACATAAAACGGAATGTTTGGGCTGGATATGGCCGGTTTAAATGCTAAAGGGTTAATATCATGATCTACTTGTGCAGTACCATTGTACTATCAATGGTGATTCATGTGAGTCAAAATGTTGGATGCCTTCCATCAGAAATGCTTGAGAAATATCCTGAGAATCCCATACATAGATAAGAAATGAAATCATTCAAAGAAAAATATTGTTGGAGAAACTCCAAGACAGTAGCTACTTGAAAAATGTGAAAGGTTAAAGAATATGGTAGTTTGCTCATTCATAAGTGAAAGGAAGGAGAAAATGAAGAAGATTAGGGGTGATATGGCATCAACTATTTTAGCTGGAACTAAAGGCTGTGACCAGATACTAGCTAAACACGTGAGAATATGGTACTGATTAAGAACACTGGAGAGATATGACAGCTAAAATAAAGGCTAGATTTGATAATTTATGCCATTTTGGGTCAAGTACTGTTGGACCACTGTACTAACCTAGTGGCATTCCTGACTTTCGCATTAATTTTTTCCTAAAATTTCTTTACTAATAATGCCAAGTTCTGATTTAGCTGGGTTAATAAGCCTACATTTTGGATTAGATAGGAAGTTCTTTTTATGGTCTTTGATAGTTATAAAGGCCTCTTTTTTGGGGAGGACCTCTATTTTTTAAATCTAATTTAAGTCTGGCAGCGATATTACTAGCTTCTTTATTAATTTCGTTATAGGTTTGTGGTCTAGCCTTGGTGTAATTATTGACGATGCTGTTGTGTAGAAGTCGTGAATATGTGCCGTTTTCTACTAGGTATACGTTCTTGGTATTATCGGAAAAAAGTGCATTTTTTGGGAACTTTTATGTATATATGTATATATATATGTATCTATATATATCTATATATCTATATCTATATACATATATACAAACATATATATATATATATACACACACACACGCACACACATATATATATACACAGACAAACAAATTAGATAGTCAGACTGACAGACAGACATATGCTCTGACATAAAATCTATTACCAAATTATTGACAGATTTAAGATGAAAAGTTCACTTGACATCTATCCACTAATTGACAGGAATGTTATTTTCGTTGTGATTTTAAAAAACCATAACATGCCAAAGAAAATAACATTCCTGTCAATTAGTAGATGTTAGGCGAACTTTTCATCTTAAATCTGTCAATAATTTTGTAGTAGATCTTTATATCAGGGCATATCTGTGTATGTATATATATATAAAGTAAAAGCTGTTTACCAACATAATGCGGCTGTCTCAAAAGAGACGATGTTACTGTTGTTTCAACCCCAAGAAACATCGTTTCTGGCTGGCTCTATGTCACACTATCTGTGTCCTTATATTTTCAAACAGGGAGCTCAGCGTTCCCATCAAGTTCAAAACATCTGCAGACTAGTTTATATATGTATATATATATAAACCATGATTCTGAAGTGACAAAACTAGAGCAAGAATTTTGCCAAAAAAATAAATGAGTAAATAAATAAAAAAAATAGAAATAAAAAAGACAATACCGTGCTCTCTTAAGAAAAGTAGTTTGGATAATATAGCATAGAACTAGATAAAAAAAAACAACAAAAACAATAAAACAAATCAAAAGCAAATATTTAAGAAATAAGAAACTTTTTTTGCTCTGTGATTTTATATCAAAGTTTTATTTTTTTACAGTTTTTTGGTAAGGAATGGTAAACAATATCAATATTTATTGATATTGTTTTTGATACAATATCTATATTCATTGCTCTTGTTTTCAGATTCAAAATAAAACGAGACTCTATATTATTTTATTTTTTTTATTCCTTTACTTGTTAGGTCATTTGACTGTGGCCATGGTCATGCTGGAGCACCAACTTAAAGGCTTTTCTTTTAGTCAAAGAAAGTGACCCCAGGATTTATTCTTTGAATAAAGAATAAATAGTACTAATTCTATTGGCCTTCTTTGCTGAACCACTAAGTTATGGGGATGTAAACACACAAACATTGGTTGTCAAGTGATGGTTGGGGGACAAACACAGACATAAAGACACACACACACACATACCCACAAATCCACAGAAAGCCTCTTTCATGTTTCTGTTTACCAAATCCACTCACAAGGCTTTGGTTAGACCAAGGCTATTGTAGAAGACACTTACCCAAGGTGTCACACAGTGGGACTGAACCTGTAACCATGTGGTTGGGAAGTAAACTTCTTTACCACACTGCCACACCTGTGCCTATCCACACAGTCATACCTAAAATTTTATCATTTAAGCAACAAAATATCTTTTACTGGTATGGTTGTGTGGTTAAGTAGTTTACTTCCCAATCATGTGGTTTCAAGTTCAATGTCCCCTTTTCTACACTTACATGGGTCAGATGGAATTTATTGGGGAAGACATTCTATATATGCACACACATTTACATCTATCTTTTGTCTGTCTGTCTTGGTCTCTCTCTCTCTCTCTCTCTTTCTCTGTCAGTATGGAGTCGTGTGCCATCATAATATACAGAATGGCTTGGGAATTTTTAACTTGTTGAGAATATCCCTTTCTAGATCTGACCACTGCTGATTTTGTTCTTTTTGTCCTTGTTAAAAAGAAAGACAAAGATAGATAGATAGACAGAGAGAGTGAGGGAGAGAGAGAATTGAACCTGTACTCTTTATCTATTGACTCTTTGCCTTCTACCCTACCAAAAATAAATAAATAAATAAAACCCAAAGTTGACTTCAGTGGGATTTGAAATCAAGGTATAGAGAATTAGAACAAATATTGCAATGTTCTAAAGACTACACCAATCCATTGCCTTAATACAGTCATATCTCTTCATTATAGTCAACTGCACCAATATTCTGCCACTGTTTTGTGATATCCAAGCTCCATTTTGTGTATAAATTACCTGAATAAATTAACACCACACACTCGTTAATCCATACCATAATAGAAATATATATAATAATTGCTCTGTTGCATTACCTTCATTGATTATATTCTTAATTTCTCTGGACATATTGATTTTTTGCTAATTACAGGTGTAGTATATTATTGATTTCCTACAAAAGCACATGGCCAATATTTGTGTGACATTGGAAAGATGTAGATGATTCATTCAACCTCAGTATATTACATATTCAAATTTTGTTGACCTTGGAGTGATGAATACTAAAGCCTGCCCAGGTGAGATTTGAATTCAGAAAGTAAAGGGAAAAACAACAACAAAAAACATCAAACAAAATAAAATAAAATAAAATATGTGTGTGTGTGTGTGTGTGCGTGTGTGAGTATGTGTGTGTGTGTCTTTTATCTTTTACTTGTTTCAGTCATTAGACTGAGGCCATGTTGGGGCACCACCTTGAAGAATTTTAGTTGAGCAAATCAACCCCAGCATTTTGTTGCACTTTTTTTTTAAGTTGGCTATTTATTCTATCCTTCTCTTTTGCTAAACCACTAAGTTATGGGGATGTAAACACACCAACACTGGTTGTCAAGCAGTGGTGGTGGACAAAAACTGACACACACACATATGCTCGCACACACACACACACACACACACATACACACTCACACACACATTCATATGATGGGTTTCTTTTAGTTTTTGCCTACCAAATCCACTCACAAGGTTATGGTAGAAGACACTAGCCCAAGGTGCCATGTTGTGGGACTGAACCTGGGACCACATGGTTGGGAAGCAAACTCCTTGCCATAAAGCCATATGTATTGGATCATCCCACAGATAATGCAGTTTTTTCAATTGCATGAACTAAAAGTCAGAGGGTGATAGGATAAACTATCTGCATTAACTTGCTATAAAAGCAGGTAGTAACTTTGCTTTGTACAAGTTGGTGTACTTTGCTTAGTGCAAGTTTTGAAGTATGCAGTTCGATTTTAACGATTATTTTTCCAAAGCTATAATGGAAGTGACAGAGGAGCATATTTTGCTTTATGAGTTTAATAATGGCCACAATGTAATGGAAAGTACAAGGAATATTAATGTAGTATATGGGGATCAGACAATAAGCACAACCCAATGTCAATGGTGGTTCCAGAAATTCCAAGCCAGAAACTACAGACTAGACAAATCACATCTTTGAAGATCTGTAGTGCTCTATGAGGATGTCCTGCAAACTATGGTGGAACAAACTGTTGAGGAACTAGCAGAGAAACTTGAATTTGGTCATTCAACCATTCATTGACACCAGCACTAGAAGACATACAACCATCTTTGCTTTCAAGATGAAAGGTGTTCCTCCATCAGGATAATGCTCGGCCACTTACAGAAGAGGATGACATTCTAAAGGCTGGAGCGGTTTGATTGGGAAACGATACCCCACCCACCATATCTGCCAGACATTATCCCATCTGATTATCATTTATTCCGCATTCTTCAAAATCATTTGGATGGTAAAAAATATGACTTCTGTAGACGACATCAGAACAGTACTGGACAAGTGAATTTTGGAAGAGGGACTTTGCAAGTCTACCCGATAGATGGAAGAGCATTGCAGAAAATGAAGGAGAGTATATTTTAGATTAAAAAAGAACTTTATCTTAATTTTAAAAATTAAAGTATAAATAAAACCCCACATTATTTATGGGATGACCCAATATATGTGTGTGTTTGTGTGTCTTGACATCACATGATGGTTGTTAATGAGCTTCACTGCCAATCATGTTTTGTTGTTTGTTTCAAGTCTTTCATGAAAAACATGGGGAAATATTTACCTTGAGTGGAAACAAGCAAGGTAATATTTTTCTATGGTAACC
>NC_068989.1:67103361-67107625 GCF_001194135.2 Octopus bimaculoides | reverse complement strand
ATTTACTCAGCAATGGCAACCAGCCACAGAAAATATACATCAACATATTCCATCTGACCCATGTAAGCAAGGAAAAGTGGATGCTAGAAGATAGATAATTTTTTAAAACCTTTGTGTTGTGGGTAAACAATTTTCAGAAAATTTGCATGTAAATATTTTGTCTTAAAACAAGTCATTTAATCATATATAAAAACTAACAAAACAAAACATGATATTTTTACCAAGCAATTACTTCATTTGTCATAATACAAAACCACGTGGAACATATTATCCAACTTGCAGACTGAATCAAAATCTTAGGGGTGTACAAGGCGGACCGTCACCACATTCACTTCCATTTTTTTTTCTACAGAAACCCAGGTTTTTATCTACAGAGATTCTGAATCTGTAAAAAAACTAGCATTTAAAAATTTCAATTCCCCCTCCAATTTCTTCATATTTCACTTTTTTCAGAAAGGAAAAGCATAGAATGTACTTGAAGGCTGCCTTTTGCAGATAGGCTGGCAAGAACCTCTCGGCACTGTTTATGTGCTTTTGTAGCATTTAAATCTTTAAATGTACTGTTATAATTATGTCATAATGACATATTAATGACATGCAAATCACAAAGAATTCTGCTGGGGTTCTCTAGCATTGTTTCAATACATTAACAACCGTTTAATACTCAACAATCAACCAAAATGAGAATGCTTTACATTGAGCTGTGACAAACATAATCAAAATGTAGTTCTGCCTGCAAAAGGGTTAACTCAATATGTGTGTGGGGGTGGGTGGGCGTATGTGTGTAAAATGAGGTTGCAGACAGTATATTATTCATTTTATATGTCAATTAAGAATAGAATTATAGAATTTATTCACTTCTATTCACAAACATCCTGATTAGTTTCTGATTTTGTTTCAAATCTACTGTCTTGAGTCTCTTTTAAGGATTCCTGATATTCTTTGGTCTCTACTGAATAATGGAACTCACTCCAGTATTTGTAGTTCTGTATTTTGTTATTCAAGAATTGGCAAATTAATCAAGTTTCTTTGCACTTCATTCAATTGTTGCTTTGTCGAAAGTATTTTTTGTGTTGTCTTTCTAAGTATGCTTTTCTATATGGCTGTGAATTCTGATCTCTGTCTGTCTGTCTGTTCCTCCCTCTCTGTCTGTCTCATTCTTTCTCTTTCCCACTCTGTTTTGTCTCTGTCTATCCATCCTTCTGTCTCTGTCTCTCACTCTCTCTCTCACACCCACTCTTTCCTCATTTATTCATGTCATTATATTGGATGTCTTCTGTATGACGTTAACCCATTGATATAATAACACTTACAATATTTATTTTGCAATTGTTTAATGGCAAAGAAAAGTCTAATGCCATTATTTGATTAAATTTCTTGTTGGACTAATCCTCTCACTAACCACATTTACATAAAACACATTTTTGCTGACAAAATTAAGTAAAATAATTTTCTAATTATTAACCTTTTTGATACAAATCAGCCTGAGTTCAGCCCTCATTCTATGATACAAGTTTCCTGTTTTAAAGTGGTCTAAATTAAAAACGTTTCATTAAAATATCATGCTAATTTAAGTCCCAAACCCCAGATTAACCCTTTAGCATTCAGATTACTCTGTCAAGTGTAATGTTTATTTATTCACATTGTTCTGAATTAATTACACATTATCTTGTAACATCAAGATTTCAGTGATGTAACTGTATATTTTTTAGAATTACATTGCGGCATAGATGTGAGAGGTTGGACCTGGTTAGTTTTAACATAAAACAGGTAGAATATTTTGGAAGGATATGGGTGGATTAAATGCTACACGGTTAATAAAGACAAAGTTATTTCAATAAATTCTTCATTATTTTCAAAATTAATTGAAACTAAAGCAGTGTATTTCAGCAGGAATATGGTAATAAAAGGGTTAGCCCTTTTGATACCAATCTACTTAAACCACTCCTTGTTTTATGATACAAACTTCTTGTTTTAACCCTTTTGTTACTAATTTGCCTGAGACTGCCCCTGGTTGTATGGAACAAACTTTCTGTTTCAAAGTGATCTAAATTAAAATCTTCAATCAAAATTTCATGCTAATTTAAATTCCAAGTACCAGCTTAGTAATGATAAAATTAGTTTACTAAATTCTTAATTATTTAAAAAATAATTGAAATGAAGGGAGTATATTTCAGTAGAAATATGGTTATGAAAATGTAAAAGTGATCAAAAATTAAAACCGTCCATTGAAATTTCATATTAATTTGAACTCCAAACACTGGATTAACAATGACAAAGTTATTTTAATATGGTCTTCATTATTTTTGAAATTAATTGAAACAAAAGTAAGGTAATAAAAAAATTTAATCTGTGGTTTATAGCATGACAAATGGCTCATAAAATTATAAATGTTAAAATCTCACATAATTCTTTCCTACTCTAGGCACAAGGCCCGAAATTTTTGGGGGTAATGTCAGTGTGCACACATGACAGAGTGTAAGAGCCCCGAGAGAAATGTTGGATATAAGAAGCATCAAATGTGGCATGCAAGAGAGATGTTTGCATTGGTATGGAAATGTACTACAGATGGATGAGGAGAGATGTGTGAAGAAGTGCCACTCCCAAACAGTGAAAGGAATCCAGGGTAGAGAGAGACCCAGGAAGACATGGGATGAGGTGGTGAAGCATGACCTTCGAATGCTGGGCCTTGCAGAAGCAATGACAAAAGACTGAGACCTCTAGAGATATGCTGTGACTGAGAAGACCCAGCAAATAAACTGAGTTCACAGCTGTAACCTACACCAGTGTCGCATAGCCAGCCCATTCAAAAGCACCTTGGATCATAGAGTGACATGCTATGCTTGAGGAGACCTATTGAATCAAGTACATCAAAACCAAAATTAAATGGAAATTGTAGTTGTGATCCCCGTTTATCAATTTCAATGGATTTCACTCAAATTTGATGTTGGTGTTACTTAGTTTAGTTTGAAACAAAGCACTTGATTAGCTTAATAATCTCAACTTAATCCCGGGCAACGTCGGGCTATACTGCTAGTGTGTGTATATATATATATATATATATATAATACATACACACACACACACATATATATATTATATATATATATATGCAATGGGCTGCTTTCACTTTCTGTCTACCAAATCTACTTGCAAGACATTGGTTGGCCCAGCTGTCACACATCATAGATGTAAAATCCCACACGATCAAACATGTGACACACACACACACACACACACACACACACACACACACACACATATGCACACACATGCACACCATCAGTTAATACTATCAGACATGCTGTTATTTTCTCATCAGTGTGTGTATGTCTCATTCTTGAAGCTGCTTTCACACTCACAGTTACATTAGCTTCACAACTAACTACATAACACTGACTTAATCAATTCATGTCAATTATTTCCAAGACAGAACTGGTTGCTGAATAAGAACAAATAAAACAACATGAAAATAAAAATACAAAATAATGGAAAAAAAAAAAAGTAAATAAAACATAAAGCAGGTAGGCTCCAATGAAATCCATTTTAAAATCCAGTATGTAAGTGGCAGGAACACAGCTGGAACAGTCTGTCTTTCTTGCAGGGGGGTTTCGGTCTGTAGTTAACTCCTCTAAATGAAATCAGTAGTTCATTCTCTCAACCCATTATTTTACAGATTTACAGCAACCTTTATTTT
Source organism: Octopus bimaculoides (assembly GCF_001194135.2). Classification (NCBI taxonomy): domain Eukaryota; kingdom Metazoa; phylum Mollusca; class Cephalopoda; order Octopoda; family Octopodidae; genus Octopus; species Octopus bimaculoides. Next base: position 67,103,928 of record NC_068989.1, on the reverse strand, counting down.
AATAATGAAAGAACATACAAACAATGCTTCCTTTTCAGTTTAATTACTTTTCCTATCATGGAGAACAAACAAACGCAAGAAGAGTTGAAATCCAAAATCAAGTTTCCTGATTCTACTCTCACAGAAACAAACAACTCAATACTCAATTGTTGACAGGAGGAATGAAGGATATATTTTTTTTGCATCTATATTATTTTGTTCCCCCATTAATCTACATTCACTTTTATCATGGCAATCTATCATCAATCCAGCTCTGAAGCAATTGATCTCATTGTGGGAGAAAATACTGAGGTAAAGAATATGTTGTTTGCACTATTGTTGTTATTGATGTTGTTGCTGTTGTTTCTGTTAATGATGATGATGAGGATGATGATGATACTGCTGACACCATTTATTTATTCATTCCAATCCAAGTTTTTGCTCTTTTAAATATAGTATCTTTTTGTACATACATATGTATAGACATACACACACGTGTGTGTGTGTGTACATATATGTATATATTTGAGCATATAAATATGTATATATGTGTGTGTGTGTGTATGTATACATATATATATGTATGTA
>NC_068989.1:67095334-67103351 GCF_001194135.2 Octopus bimaculoides | reverse complement strand
TATATATAAATATATGCATATATATATACTTATACATATATATGTTTATATGTATATGTATATATAGATGCCTATATATGCATATATATAAATATATATGTGTATATGTATTTGCATATATGTGTTTATGTATATGTATGATAAATATATGTATATATGTGTGTGTGTGTGTGTGTGCGTGTGCGTGTGTGTGTATAATTCTTTCTTTTGGAACAGTGGATCTCTAAGCAGATGATAAATCTATAAACAATAGCATATAAATATTAGGTTAAAATCTTCCTTTGTATGGAAAAATTCTTAGTTATAAATATTCCAAATTTTGTTTTATATTTTACAAACATTTTATTCTCTCAAAATATCAATTTGGAATATTTGTATTTGTGAAGAAATCCTTACAAAGAATATTGATAAATTTCTTCATTTATTTATAGAACTAAGTAATGATTTTTTTGCCTCCCCCACTGCACCTCCACCCCCGTTTTATTTCTTTGATCTTTAAAAATGGTAAGCTGCTATATATTTTTTTTCCATCCAACTGTATTTAACGTTTTAAGATTTTAATTCCTGAGTTGTTTCAGATTATATTAATTCCTTCTTTTAATTTTCAACTATGTTAGAATTTAAAAATGGTAAAAATGAAAGCAATGTACTTTGTAGCAGACTTTAAAGTGAAAATATACCTAACTCTAACAATTCCAATAACAACAAGAGAAAGCTGCTATGCAGTTGCTCAACCTTCTAGAAATAACTGCCAAATCTCTCTCAAATTGCACTTTACCATCTCATCTTTACCTTTTTGTTACCATATCTCTATTGAAAAACACTACCTTATATTTTTTTTCAATTGGTTAAATAAGTAATCAAGAATTTAATAAAAAATCTTTGTCATTATGAAGCTGGTGTCCGGAAAATAAGTTTTAATTTAGGTTGCTTTAACCTTTTTGCCTGTCCAAAACATTTTTATAAGTTTGTCCCAAACGTTCATGTTTGTTTTCATACTTTTAGTTAATCCTTGTTTCAATGTTCTGATCAACATAAAGCTTTCCTTTCGTATGTAAATGTGTAAAATGTATGATGCATGAACATCACATTGTGATACACAGGATTGGCAAAAAATTAACCATTTAGAATTCAGGTTTCTTGGTCAAATATATTGCTTATATTATGTATTCACATTGTTTTGAATTAAGCACACATTATCTTGTGGCTTCAAGATTTCAATATTTTTAGAATGACATTTTATGGAATGTGTGAGAAGTTGGATCTGGTCAGTTTTTAACATAAAACAGGTAGAATATTTTGGCTAGATATGGCCGGATTAAACACTTAACGGTTAAAACAGGAAATTTGTGTCACAGAAGCAAGAGTAATCTCTAACAGGTTGGTAACAAAAGGATTAAAAAATGAGAGGGCACATTGTATAATGTTGTTCTTTCTACATTTACTATGCCTGAAATAAAGACTGGATGGTCATAATATAATGCATTTGATTATAAGGCTCGCTCAAGTAGGACTGACTTAAGAACTAAACTACAAGAACAATACCAACATCTGAATATTTTATTAAAATAATTTTGTACTTAAGTTATATTTTCAAGAACAATGCCAATAAAATCTAAGCATTTCATTGGGATAATTTTGTATTTCAGTTATATTTTCATATTTTAAAATAGATTTGAAACAGCTTATTTCCTTAATCTTTATCTTCATCCTTATCTAAATTCAACAATTAATAAAATTTATTTGGTTAAATGAGTTGAATGAGTTATAATATTTCAGTTCTGTTTCCATGTATCTATTTGTGTATTGTGTGACCTGAATATCTCTACTGTGTTCCTTCTCTACTTTCCATTTATCATTATTAAATTGTTGTTGTTGTTGTTGTTGTTGTTGTTCTCCTTCTTCTTCTTCCCCTCCTCCTCCTCCCCTCCTCCTCCTTCTTCTCCTCCTCCTCCTTCTTCTTCTCCCCCCTCATCCTTCTTCTTCTTCTTCTTCTTCTTCCCCTCCTCCCCTCCTCATTCTTCTTCTTCTTCTTCTTCTTCGTATTAGTATTAGCATTATCTTTTCGATAGATTGATCTTTTGCCAGTTATTTATGTTGAAAGAGTAAGCCGTAACAAATAGCTGAGAGTTCCTCAAATTTTCCTTCTTCCTTTATATCTCAAAGCCCGTTCTTTGCATTTCACAATTCCAAACCAAATATTGTACCCGCTTATCCCTAGTACTGCAAGATCTAATAAAACCTTTCAGGGGTCAATAAAATTGAGGGATCAGTCAACAACTGGGGGTCAATGTAATTGATTTTCTGTCTCCAATCAAAATTGCTGGCCTTGTGCCAAAATTAGAAAGAATTATTATCGCTAGTGTTGTTGAAGTTGTTATTACTATTATTATTATTGTTATTATAATAATTATTATTATTATTATTATTAATATTTTTGAGTGAGAGAACAGTGCATACCATCAAATTGACACTGATGTATAATATATGAAGCCCAGTATACCCATTGTGACTATTTGATAAGGGTACACCAGGCACATGCATTACAACCATGTGTGCGACATGGCGATCTCATACCAAGATAAACAGTGCATAACCTTGCAGGTGGAGCCCAGTTAGAATTTTCTTCAGTTTGAGTAGCCCATCCCACTCAAAAGTTCATTATTATTATTATTATTATTATTATTATTATTATTATTATTATTATTATTATCGTTGTTGTCATCATCATCATCATCATCATCATTTTTACCCTGTGTGCATAAGTGAAAGCAAGGTATTGTAATCACTCATCTTCATCTGTTTGTCTGTGTGTTTGCAAAATTTCTGGGAAATGGCTGAATGAATTTTCACCAAATTTGGCAGAAATACTCATTGTGTGAGCGACTTGAGATGATGAAAATTTGGTTTGATCATCTTCAAATATGCATAAATACATACATAGATATGTGATTGTGTGTGTATGTGTGTGTGAGCATGCACATGTGTACAGTGATGGATTCAAGGGTTTTGTTTATTTATGAGCTGATTTCTTAATTTCACCAGAGTATAAATACTTCTAATGGTGATACTTAAAAAAAATAAATAACTGAAAAAAACATTGAACTTACAAATTTCCTGATAAGCAAGTTTAGTCAAACACTTACAAACCTAAATTCAGTTCAATTAAAAAGCATGGGTAAGCAACGCATTGTAGGCCACCCTATAATTTGCGACAAAAATTATCTGTGCACAGGGTATGCATTGCCTTTCTGATGCCTTTTTTTTCATTATTATTATTAAAATGTTCTGCAGTATTTCATATCTTTATGTTCTGGATTAAAATTCTGCTTCAGCTGACTTTGTCTTTCATCCTTTCGGGGTTGAGGAAATAAGTACTGGTTGAGCACTGGGATCAATGTAATTGAATAGCCCCCTCTACCCCTATAAATTTCAGGCCTTGTGCCTATAGTAGAAAGGATTATTATTTCTATTATCATTATATGTTTGACTTTTGCTTTGTATTTGTACAAGTTGACTCCAAGTCTCACCCAGAGACTTTGGAATTCACTTATATATTCCTGTGCCTTGTTTTGTTACTGAGTATGATGCTTTCTTGTTTTCATGCTTTGAGACAAGTTTTAACATCCAGTCTTCAGAGTTTTTCAGGTAGGTGTCTAGACCAATTGTGACAATCCTCATTGTTAATTCCAGTTGTAAAAGTCTACGGCCACCCTCTTTTCTTGGCAGGTAAAGTCATTCTATATCTGCATTTGGGTGGTGCATTCTATGCATTGTCAATGATTTTCGTATTTTTCTGTCAAGATTACACATTTCAGTAATTGGCCGGTTAATAATATCGAAACTGTAAGTCATGACTGATATGGCTAAAGTATTGATCGCTTTGATCCTGTTTCTTGCATTCAGCCCTGTCTTGAGTATTGTCCTTATTCTGTGATAACATTCCCTTCTGATCCTTTCCCTCATCATTGAATGTTTGATTCCATCACCTTCAAATACCCCTAGGTATTTGTAGCTCTCTGCTGGTTCTAACCTTTTTATGACATTCTGTTGGTCAAGATTAACGTTGAATTTTTCTGTCATTTTTCCTTTGACAAAAGTAGCTTTTGCACATTTATCAAGGCCAAATTGCATCCTGATATCATCACTGAATTGTTTAACAATTCCTTGTAAGCCCTGTAGTTGTTGGTCATTTTTGGCAAAGAGCTTTAAATCATCCGTGTATATGAAATGATATATATATGTACGCAAACACACATACATACACACACGTTATTTTCCTTCTATATTTATTAGATTTGGACTACCCAGAACATTCATTCATTCATAAACACAGATTTATTGAATATAAATATGAAGCAATGGTTCCTCTGGTGCCGATATTGATATTTCCATTCAGATCAGAAATAAATTTCTATGATAATACACATTTAATATAAACCAATATAAATGTTGGTTGGTCGGCTGGTTGGTCAGTCAGTTGGCTGGTTGGTCAGTTGATTGAGTTGGTGGCTGATCCTCCACTCATACTTTTTATTTATACAGAGCAGTGTTTCTCAACTGGGTTCTGCAAAAGGTTATTGAATGTTTTACCATATTTCTTGATATTATCCATAGTGGCAAAAATGTACTTCCAAAGTTACCCATCAGATCATGGTAATGCTTTAGTGTGTAAATAATATAAGAACATATTTTAAGGTGGCATGCTGGCAGAACCATTAGCACACCAGACAAAATGCTTAGCAGTATTTCGTCCATCTTCATGTTCTGAGTTCAAATTCAACTTTAGGTCAACTTTGCCTTTCATCTTCTTGGGGGTCGATAAAATAAGTACCAGTTGAACACTAGGGTCAATATAATCAACTTACCCACTCCCTTGAAATTACAGAATTTCTGCCAAAATTTGAATCAATATAAGAACATAATTTGACAGTGTTTAAGTGCTTTCTAAATGTATCAGGAATGAAAAGCTCGTAGAACTTTTAGACATGTCAGACATAAAAAGATTATAAACCTGCATTTAATGGATTGAATTTGAAGTTCTATTCCTGCAAATGAAGAATTCTTGTTTGATTGTTTTGCAATGACGGTGACATGAGTGTATATCTGTGTTTGATAGAATTGGTGGTTAACTTTAAACATCATTACCTTTGTCATCATCATTTAATGTCCATGTTCTTTGCTGATATGGGTGGAATGGTTTGATAGGATCTAAATAGTCCAGGTATTGTGTTATATGCCAGTGTCTGCTTTTGTATGGTTTCTATGACTGGATACCAGCACCAGCACTAGTGAGGCTGCTTTTACAATTTGGCCTGAGGTGGGCAGCTTTATGCTAGGAGTCGAAGGTTGAAGTATGAGAGAAAGGGCAAGAGCACAATATGTTTCTTGGTGTAGGGGAGCTTCATGACTATCTACCCTTCGGTGGTGTGTCTGGAAGAAGCCCAACATCTCCCTAACAACCAAGATCTGTCTTTTCCGCATGCTGGTTCTGCTTGTCCTCCTCTACAGCACTGAGGCCTGGACCATCCTTAAACAAGATCTGAACAAGCTTGAGGTGTTTCAAATGCAATGTCTTCATCAGATCCTTGGTGTCTCTCTACACAACCGAATCTCAAACAATAACATCTGAGAACAATATCAGCAGCAACTGACCATTGAAGACCAAGTCTGGCAGTACAGGTTAGAGTGGTTTGGCCACATCTACAGGAGGAGCACTGGAAGACTGCCACACCCACTTTTGTGATGGCAGTGACCCGCAAACTGGAGAATCTAGTGTAGTGCACCAAAGAAGATTTGGGTGAAGCTGCAGCAACTTGACCTAAAGCAAGCTAAGGCCAGTGCCAAGGATGGGAAAGCATGGTATAACATCACCACCAGAGTCCATTATCCAGTAGAAACCACGGCAGTGCATTTGGTTGAGAGGACAGCCTCCCCCTCTGGTCACCAGCTAGGGATTTTACAGCTTACTGCTTACTATATGACTACCCACATTTTAGAAAAGAAAGTGGAAGTGATCAGATGGTGCTGGAAAGAGATAATAATAGTGGTGATAAGGTATCCAAGTGGTTTCTTAAGTTTATCAAGGTGGATTTTTCTATAGGCCGACCCCTAGAATCGCAAAACTCAGGTGACCTGTGGTCAATGTGTATAATATTTTTGACACTGTCATAAGTCTTTCGAGGGAGGCCTCAGGAAAAGAACAACCTAGGGCTTCTCTTCATCTAAATCTGGTTCTGAAAGCAGCATGATTGAGCAACAGAGGAACTGAAACATTTATTAATTCCAGTCAGATTTGGTTTTAACCCTATCAAGGTCAATCTGCCCAAGGCATAACTTACAAAATCCCTTATGTCTTTTAAATGTTTGTACTGGAATAAAAAATTTCATCAGGCACTGGAGTGGCTGTGTGGTAAGTAGCTTGCTTACCAACTACATGGTTCTGGGTTCAGTCCCACTACATGGCACCTTGGGCAAGTGTCTTCTGCTATAAGTCCTGGAGTCGATTTGCTTGACTAAAGGTGGTGCTCCAGCATGGCCACAGTCAAATGACTGAAACAGGTAAAAGAGTAAAAGAGAGTAAAAGAGTATCACATATTTATCATATATCAACCATTTGTTAAGTTAGGTTCTATACACTAACTTGATGTACCAATTAATGAAAAAATTAATTATTTCATTAAATCCTTTCTCATTGATGACTATTATTGGAATATAGGAGCAGTGTGCTTTGTTAGAAATGTGGTAACAAGAGGTTAAATGATAGTTTAACAACAAAAACGTACTAATCTGCCACACACACACACACGCGCACACACACACACGCGCACACACACACACGTGTGTGTATGTGTACATGTGTGTATGTGTGTTTGTGTTTCTTTGCCTTGATATCATGTGATTGTTGTGAATGAGTATTCCCAGCATACAAGTAGTTCTTCATTTCCAGTCTGCCAGGAAAACATATATATATATATATATGATTGATGCCAGGACTGCCTGACTGGCCCCATGGGGAAGGGAATATTACTTTACTCTGAAACAGATGAAGGTTGGCCATAGGAAGGGCATCCAGCCATAGAAAATCTGCCATAATAAACTCTAACTGACCCATGCAAGCATAAAAAGTGAATATTAAAATGATCACATTGGTGATGATGATGATGAGGATACACACACACACACACACACACACACACACACACACACACACACACACACACACACACACACACACACACACACACACACACACGTATATGTATACATATATATGTAAGTTTACATGTACATACGTATGTATGTAAATATAAATGTGTATGTGTGTGTTTGTGTGTATGTATACATGTGCGTAAACACACACACACACACATATATAAGGGAGGACAGTTGGATCAGTATATTTAGAACATACTTCCAGAAATACAGAAGAATAATTTCCTTAAAATAAAACTAAAGCTAAATTTCACAGAAGGTAAATCAGCAAAGTAAAATTTATTTAGTTTTGTAATATGTCTTGGCATAAATTCCCATGGAAGCATGAAGCAGTCAGAAAGTGGTTGATAGCTCTTATTATTGGTTTCGACAGCGTAAACACTTCCTTGTTATCAAGTGAATTAGCTATAGCTGCTGTGAATTCCTGCTAATAATTAACACCATTGCCAACCAAAGAAACCTGATAGGAATAGCAGTGTCAAATAACTTCAATAGAAATGATCTGTAATTGATTTCTGTGAACAGCAAGAAAGTAATACACTTTCCAGGTGTATTTATACCTGTTGTTAGCTGTTCTATATAATGGCACACTTTTGATTATATCTTTTAACATGTTTTTAAATGTTAAACACACTGAAAAAATATACATATGCATATATATATAAGTATATTAATATATATATATATATGCATGTATGTATGTGTGCGTGTGTGTGTGTGCATGTAGGAATATATATATATAAATATATTATACATATGTATATATATATATATATATATATATATATATATATATATATAT
>NC_068989.1:67093524-67094776 GCF_001194135.2 Octopus bimaculoides | reverse complement strand
CTGAGAGTGCAGTGGGTGCTTTTCCGTGCCACCAGCATGAAAGCTAGTCAGGCGGTACTGGCAACGGCCACACTCGAAATGGGGTATTTTATGTGCTACCTGCACAGGAGCCAGTCCAGCGGCACTGGCAATGATCTCGCTCGAATGTCTTTTCATGTGCCACCAGCACAAATGCCAGGAAGGCGACGTTGGTAATGATCCCACTCAAATGGTACTATTTACGTGCCACCGGTACGGAAGCCAGGCAGCTGCTCTGGCATAGATCAAGCTCAGACGGTGCTCTACTGGTACAGGTGCCAACACAATTTCGTTTTCACGTGCCCCAAGAGGTCTTTGCAAGCCGAGTTTAGTGTTCAATGAAAGAGACGTTGGCATGGGTGCCAATCATCAAATTTAGTTTGATTTCGATTTCACTTGCCTCAACAGGTTTTCACAAGTGGAGTTTAGTGTCCAATGAAGGAATGATGCGCATAAGTGGGCTGGCTACAGCCCTGGCAGAGGCCTTGGATTTTGGTCTCACTTGGCTTGCCGGGTCTTCTCACGCACACCATATTTCCAAAGGTCTTGGTCCCAAGTCATTGCCTCGGTGAGGCCTAATGTTTGGAGGTCGTGCTTCACCACCTCATCCCAGGTCTTCCTGGGCCTGCCTCTTCCACGGGTTCCCTCAACCGCTAGGGTGTGGCACTTTTTCACATAGCTATCCTCATCCATTCTCACCACATGCCCATACCAGCGCATTCGTCTCTCTTGCACACCACAACTGATGCTTCTTAGGTTCAACTTTTCTCTCAAGATACACTCTGTCAGGTATGCACACAGACTTTACTCATCTATTGGAGCATACTGGCTTCATTCCTTGCGAGCTTATGCATGTCTTCAGCAGTCACGGCCCATGTTTCACTGCCATGTAGCATGGCTGTTCATACAAATGCGTCATACAGTCTGCCTTTTACTCTGAGTGAGAGGCCCTTTGTCGCCAGCAGAGCTAAGAGCTCTCTGAACTTTGCCCAGGCTATTCTTATTCTAGCAGCTACACTTTCAGTGCACCCTCCCCCACTACTAACTTGGTCACCCAGATATCGGAAGCTATCAACTACGTCCAGTTTTTCTCCCTGGAATGTGACAGAAGTTGTTTTCTGCACATTTTCAGTGTTTATTGCACCTGAACATCTGTCACATACAAAAACTAACTTCTTAGTTAACCTGCTTTTGATATTGCTGCACCTCTTATGTGTCCATAGCTTGCACTGGG
>NC_068989.1:67090284-67093237 GCF_001194135.2 Octopus bimaculoides | reverse complement strand
TATATATATATATATATATAACTAATTTAAAGACGAACCACCACTCTACAACTCAGAACCCATCCAAATCCATGCTGTGAGGCATATACTATCCTAATATCTAATATTTTAATCTAAAAATTTAAATTAAATAACATATTACATAAATAAATCATATACTAAATCATATAGGATAGGGAATAAATTCTGCTTATTATGTACTAACGAATTTAAAGAGATATTATTAATTAATAAAAAATTGATTAACTCCCACGAGGAACGTAATATTAAATGCAGACATAAATTAAATTACTTATATAATAAGTTTAGATAACTAATTTATTTTTAAACCTAGCATTAGGTACCAACTTATAGTTATGATCAGTATCGTAAAATACATCTACATAGCTTTAGAATACACTTTAATCATCACAATATTATACAATATTGGAACATATAACTACCTTTACTTTAAGTATTCAACGATAATATGAGCAGTCTTTTACAATGTTTCATAACATTATTTAAGTAATATATAACTTTCGTATTTGGCATAGTTATTATTCTACGTAAATCTGAGAGTTTTAAGTATTTTAGTATTATTAATCTTCATTAAACTTTTTATTCTAGGTAGATTTTCTTTTTTGATATTTTCGTTATTATTTTAGTAATTATAACACGTACTTACCTCTGTTTATCACGTGACTTTTCAGTATTAATTTTCATAGCATTATTTACGTAATATAGAATTTTCGTATGGGTTTTATTTTAGGTAGATTTTCTTTTTCGATATTTTCGTTATTATTTTAGTAATTATAATACGCATGTACTTCTGGGTAATAGATGCCATATTTATCACGTGACCTTTTAGTATAAATTCTATAGCAAAGTCATTTTGTTTTAATTTACAGTTACCAACCGGCAGATAAGTCATGTTTTCTTATTTTAATTTTATAAACAATATTGACATCCGTCTTTTAGTAACTTTGTACACTAACACATTTTTTTACTATTATCTACTTATTCCATAATGTTTTAACTTTGTTTACTATAATACTATATTTTTAGATTGTAACTCTTAATAATTATATTAATACCGTTAATGTAGGGATTAGTCATAATGGATATATAATACTGTACATTTCGGATAATATACTCACTCTATTGACAGATATATGAGAGCATTTTTTCCTGACTTATGGACTCTTAGATGACTTACACACACACACACACAAATATAATCATCTGTGTCATTTTAACTTCCACTTTTCCAAGCTTGCATGGGTCAGATGACATTTATTGAGGTAGTTTTTTCATGGTCAAAAGCCTTTCTTATTACCAATCCTCATCTGTTTACAAACAAAATAGTATTTCTCCATGACCAGACATGTTTCTCCAGAATATTTGAAATAAATGACACCACTTATATATATCAGTTGAATAAAGGATGCAGAATATGCCAGTTGGTGTGTGACTGAGGCAGAGTGAATGAGCATGTGCATGAGTGCAAAATGTGCCAGTCGTTGCGTGAATGAGCATGCAAGGGCGTATACATGAGTGCAAGAGAAAATCCTGCAGCTGTGGAATAAGCTGTATTGAGTGTTTGCATTCTCAATCCATAATATCAGCAAAAGTTTTCTTGCAGGATTGCATTTTGTGCAAAATGCCTTGAAAAGAGTGCAGAAGTGAATTGTGTCTGGCGTTGTTGTCATGGGCATTTGCTAAGATTAGCCAGAACGATGACAGTGTGGCATGCTGGCACATTGAGGAAAAGGAATTGTGTTGCAGTGTATTTATGTGTTGTGATCCTGAATTTTGTAGGAGACGTATGGCACATGGTCCTGAGAATAGAGTTTCAATGCTTTAATGCAGTCTCAATAATTGAGATCAGTCATGTCCTTAATTCTTTTAGTGAATGCTCTTTGGGGTGATTCATTTCTTGAAATGTTTTGTTTTGTGTGGAGAGACCACAGGGGGCAGCAATATTCTAGGTGTGGCCATACAAAGGAGGAGAAAAGAGGAATGATGACATCTTGTTCTCTGGATTGGAAGGTTCTTAGGATCCAGGAGCTCATCTTATGAGCTATATTGACTTTATTGTTGATGTGGGCACTCCAGCTAAGATTGTTGTCAACAATTACTCTTAGATCTCTGATATTATTAGATGCTGTGAATGGTTTCCCCTGAAGGAAGAGAATATGGTTGTTTTAGCACAGTCTTTTTTCCAAAATGCATCAGTTCAAATTTTACCTTTATTTGTTGCATTTTATTTTTGTCTACCCATTGACTTACAGCATGTAGATCAGACTGGAGTTCAGTTCAGTCTTCTTCTCCATTGATAATTTTCTGGAGGTTGGAGTCATTGGTGAATATTTTCTCTTTGCTGTGTTTGATGATGCTTGAAATGTTGTTTATATAGACTATAAACAGTAGCAGGCCCAAGACAGTCCCCTGATATATATATCATCATCATCATCATCATCATCATCATTTAATGTCCGCTTTCCATGCTGGCATGGGTTGGACGGTTTGACAGGGCTGGCGAGCCAGAAGGCTGCACTAGGCTCCAATCTGATCTGGCAAAGTTTCTACAGCTGGATGCCCTTCCTAACGCTAACCACTTCGAGAGTGTAGTGGGTGGTTTTTACGTGCCGGGGAAATAAATATTCGTACATGTCAAAATTCTTTATTTATTTAATTTCTAATGAACATAAATGAGATATACTAATACTATATTTGCATACACATGCATAAACTAAGAATATGCAAAAGGAACTAATAAATTATAGTAACTAATGAATTTATATACAAATATAAATATTTAGGGGTGAAAAAAGTATTCGTACAGAATAAATTTATGAGTTTCTATGCCACAAAATACTGTTAAAATAATTTTTTTTTTACTAGAACTTTCTTGTTTGTTCCAATAATCTTATCAGTGGTCATTTTTAAGTGTCAAAACACTAGCTTCTTC
>NC_068989.1:67083018-67090274 GCF_001194135.2 Octopus bimaculoides | reverse complement strand
CTAAGAATATGCAAAAGGAACTAATAAATTATAGTAACTAATGAATTTATATACAAATATAAATATTTAGGGGTGAAAAAAGTATTCGTACAGAATAAATTTATGAGTTTCTATGCCACAAAATACTGTTAAAATAATTTTTTTTTTACTAGAACTTTCTTGTTTGTTCCAATAATCTTATCAGTGGTCATTTTTAAGTGTCAAAACACTAGCTTCTTCTTTCAGCACTGAGACAACATAAAGTAATAATGGTGAAAAGTAAAGAACTCACAAATTCAGTGAAAAACTTAATTATTGAACAGTGGAAAGCAGGTAAAAGTTACGGGAAAATATCAATGTTTTTGCACATCTACATTTTAACATATTTACTTCATTCTTAACGAAGAAAAGATTTTAGAAATATTGGTGTTATTTTTATAGTTAATTTTATTAATATTATTATTATTATTGAATAAATAGGCAAGCTGGCAGAGTTATTAGCACACTGGATGAAATGCTTAGCGGTATTTCGCCTGTCGTTGCCTTCTGAGTTCAAATTCTGCTGTGGTTGACTTTGCCTTTCATCCTTTCGGGGTCGATAAATTAAGTACCAGTGAAATTCTGGGGTCGATGTAATCGACTAGTCCCCTGTCCCAAAAAGCTTCGGGCCTTGTGCTTAAAATAGAAAGCATTATTATTATTATTGAGAAAGGGAGCAACGCATCAAAGTGACACTGGTGTGCAAATATACAAAGCCCAACATTCCCACCATGACTACTTGCCTGATAAGGGTACACTAGTAACATGCATCACAACCATATGTGTGTAACACAGTGATCTTATATCAAGATAAACAGTGCATGACCTTGCAGGGTGTGTGTGTGTGTGTGGGGGGGCAGTTAGAATGTTCTTCAGGTTGAGTAGCCCATCCTGCTCAAAAGGTCCCTGAATAAGGTTTGTTTGAAGATGTTTAACAAAACATTCATGTTTCTAGAGGTGAATTATTCAAACCCCAAAGAATTCCTCTCAACACATGGCTATGATGCTTCCCCCACTACTTTTGCTCATGGTCAGAGATGCACATATCATTGGCCACCAAGGGACATGCTCAACTAAGGTCAAACAACTGACAAGCAAATCTGTGGTATTGAGCAGAATATTTGCTGTAGCCCATCTTTTATACCAAGACAAAACAATGTACATGATAACACTTCCAATCAATTAAGATCAGAAGCCATGAGAGCCACTGCCTGGTACTGCATCTGGGCGTTTTATTATTATTATTATTATCATTATTATTATTATTATTATTATTATTATTATTATTATTAGTTTTATTATTATCATTATTTTTATTATTATTTTGTGTCCTTTTTTTCTTTTGTGTTATGACTAACTTCAGTTCTTAATCTATCTCTGACATTTCAAGAATGAAAGAATGTAATATTATCTAAGTTCTATATTCTGAAATTATTGATTCACACCTTAATATTAAGAGAATTGTTCATACTTGTTCACAAAGAATGGTAGAAGTAAAAGAATATTGAAAATATCTTGCAAAATATAATTAGGAATTAAGAAGAAAAAAAACACTAAAATCAAAAATAATTAGGAACTACAATATTATTAATAAATGCAAAATTATTAAAAAATATAATTAGCAATTATCAAAAATCAATTCAAAATTCCAGCTGAAAATAACCAAAAATAAGTGAAATGAGATCTATTTTATCATTTAACATTTTATCAACGAAATCTTAGATTTGTACAAGGTAGCCATAATGAAGTAAGTTTAACACCTTCAGTAGATGTCTATGATGATATAGAAATTATACATTATCAAGGTACAGGCATGGCTGTGTGGTTTAGAAGTTCAATTTTCAACCTCATGGATTTGGGTTTAGTCTCATTGCATGGCAACATGGGCAAGTGCTTTCTAATATAGCTCTGGTTTGATAAAAAAAACTTGTGAGTGGATGTGGTAGACAAAAAGTGAAAGAAGCCCATTGTGTGTGTGTGTGTGTGTGTGTATTAAACATCAGGAATGTACAAAAGAAAAAAAAATGACTCCCTCAAATGTTAGGAGGGATCTTTAGAAGTAGTAGACAGTTTCTGTTACTTAGGTGACCAAGTTACTAGTGGGGGAAGTTGTTCTGAAAGCATTGCTACTAAAATAAGAATAAGTTATGTGCTCAGAGAGTTACTACCTCTGTTTGTAACGAAGGACCTCTTCCTCAGAGTCAAGGGCAGGTTGTATGATGCCCATTGCAGTGAGACATGGGCTGTGGCTATTCAGGATATGCGAAGTTTTGAAAGAAATGAAGCCAGTATGCTTCGCTGGAGGAGCAGTTGTCAGTGTACACATATGACAGAGTGTAAGTGATTTGAGAGAAAAATTGGGTATACAAGGCATTAAATGTAGTGTGTAAGAGAGGACTGCACTGGTATGGCCATGTAATGTGTATGAATGAAGACAGTTGCACCAAGAAGTGCCAATCTCTAATTGCACAGGAAACATGTGGAAGGGGTAAACCCAGGTAGATGTGGAATGAAGTGGTGAGAAAGGATCTACAGATGTTGGGACTCACAGAGGGGATGACAAGGGACAAAGACTCCAGGCAGTTTGCTGTGTTTGAAAAGACATGTCAGACGCATCAAGTAACAGCATGGTGTCCTTCCATACAGGCTTGTCCTCTGCAACCCTTTCCAGCTGAGCATTTCTTATCTTGCAGGCTTGTAGGTGCTGGTGTCATGTAAAAAGCACCCATACTGGTGTCATGTAAAGTGGTTGGCATTAGGAAGGGCATCCAACTGTAGAAACCATACCAAAACAGACATGCAGCCTGGGCAGTTCTTTAGCTGGCCAGCTCCTGTAAAACTGTCCAACCCATGCCAACATAGAAAATGATTGTTAAATAATGATGATAATGATGATATTGATGATGATGATGATGACATATCATCATCATCATCATCATCGTTTAACGTTCGCTTTCCATGCTAGCATGGGTTGGACGATTTGACTGAGGACTGGTGAACCAGATGGCTACACCAGGCTCCAATCTGATTTGGCAGAGTTTCTACAGCTGGATGCCCTTCCTAACGCCAACCACTCCGAGAGTGTAGTGGGTGCTTTTAATTTGCATTAACTGCAATAATTAGGCTATTTTAACCATAAAAATATACTCTGACCTAATTTAAGGTCATTACAGTTGTCAACCTGATAACAGTTTTTATAGTTGTTTTAGGTTTCCAAATGTTCCTCTCACATTCTTTTCACTCAAAAACTATAATCACCTACAAAACATAATGCTAGCTAAATCTACAAATCATGAGTTAACTTCAAACCATGAAAAGTGGCTGGACCTTGAATAAAGTTGCATGGACAACTAACTAATCAAGTGAATGACTATGCAGCAGAAATGTGCATTGGATACATTTAAATCAAATATGCTGTATAATCAACTGTAGGAACAAAAGATATGCAAATGTATTAATCTTAGTATTCATTGTAATCATCTTATATATATATCCACTGCGTGGCACCTTGGGCAAGTGTCTTCTACTATAGCCTCGGGTCAACCAAAGCCTTGTAAGTGGATTTGGTAGACGGAAACTGAAAGAAGTCTGTCGTATATACGTATATATATATATATGTATGTGTGTCTGTGTTTGTCCCCCCACCATCGCTTGACAACCGATGCTGGTGTGTTTATGTCCCGGTAACTTAGCGGTTTGGCAAAAAGAGACTGATAGAATAAGTACTAGGCTTACAAAGAATAAGTCCTGGGGTTGATTAGCTTGGCTAAAGGTGGTGCTCCAGCATGGCTGCAGTCAAATGACTGAAACAAGTAAAAGAGTATATATAGACTAGTGTGACCATGGAAATTCTACAGAAAGAAAAAAATTAAGAGAAGCTATTTAAGAAAAAAAGAGTGATTTGCATTTATATTGTTATTTTGCCAAGTATTTCACTTTGAGTCACAATAATATATTATATGTTAAAATTTCCCTCTGCTAAGCTCTTTATATTTCTCTCTTTCTCTACCACTTCAACAAACTTTTAACCATGTGTGTGTGTGTATATATATATATATATATATATATATATATATACACACATGTATGCATGTATGTATGTATATTTAGGTGCATGTATCACTGTGTGGTAAGAAGTTTGCGTTCAAAAGTAATATTTTGAATGCAATATAGCTGTGAAAACAGCAGAAAGATTGTGAGAGAAAAAGTTGTAAGCAGCTGACAACTTTTCCCATCTTATAAGTGTAAAATACCCAGTCTTTCTGCTGTTTTCATGGTTATTTTGTGTTTGTAATATTACTTTCTTATCTGTATAATATGATACACATTTAATGCTTCCAAAAGCAACAACAACAAAAGTTTGTTTACATAAGTTGTTTGGATATATATGTGTATATATATATATATATATATATATATATATATATATACACACACATATATATATACGTATATATATGTACCGGGTGGGCTAAGACAAGTGTAAAAATGAAGTTGGTGCAATAAATGAAGCCACCAGATTATATCTTTAGATTGCAATATACAGTGAGACTTTGTGACTTTTGACCCAATCCATACATATATATATATATGTGTGTGTATATGTGTGTGTGTGTCCTTGTTTTGACATCATGTGCTAGTTGCAAATGAACATGACCTTTGTACGAGCAATGTCCTTCATTGCCAATCTTCTGTATAAACATGTCTGACCATATTGAAATATTATTTTGTTTGAAAACAGGAGAGGGTTGGTGTCAGAAAGAAAATCTGCCTCAAAACATTTCATCTGACCTGTGCCTGTCTTGCCAGCATTCTTCCTACCTGCATGCCATATGTATATTTATGCACATACACCATAGGCATATGGTGATGATACCACAATTTTTGTGGAAGGATTAAGTTGGTTACATCAACCCCAGTGCTTGATTAATACTAAAGAGATCAAAGGCAAAGTCGATCTCAGTGGAATTTGAACTCAGAACATAAAGACAGACGAAATGCTGCTAAACATTTTTCCTGGCATGCTAACGATTCTGCCAGCTTGCTACCTTAGTCAAACTGTATATTGACATTTTGAATATATTCAAGATATCAATATTTGATCTCACTGTAAGGCGGCGAGCTGGCAGAAACGTTAGTACGCCGGGCGAAATGCTTAGCGGTATTTTGTCTGTCTTTACGTTCTGAGTTCAAATTCTGCTGAGGTCAACTTTACTTTTCATCCTTTCGGGGTCGATAAATTAAGTACTTTTTGTGTACTGAGGTTGATCTAATCAACTGGCCCACTCCCCAAAAATTTTGGGCCTTGTGCCTAGAGTAGAAAAAAAAAAGAAAAGAGAAGAAAAGAATATTTGGTTTGATTTTATTATTATATATTATACAACTCCATGCCACAAGCAAGCCAGTCCTTTTTTTTGCACAGATATTCTAAAAAGGATTTGGAGTGGTTTCTTCTACTGGATCTCAGTCTAAAAATTTTGATAAAGTGCATTGCTTCTAAGCATAATGGGATATATATATAAATATATATAACGAAGAATTCAAATGTCATGATGCAATGGAGAAATGAATGAGTGAAGAACAATATTGATTGCTTATTAAAATGGCCATTTATTTATAGCATTGTATTGATCATTACAGTGTTGAAGATAACTTCTTATAGTTGTTTGTTATTGCAAACAAATTATCTTTAGGTCTATACTTCATTGCATATGTCAGCTTCATCTGTGAACTACTACTAAAGAGAGAAAAAGTAATGAAATCTCGGGAAGAAGAGAGGGTGATAGATCTACTCTTGTGCATTGATCAGAATACTGAGAGAGCTGTGCTTCATGGCTGGACACTGTGTGACCAAAGAGAAGGAGCTGGCTTTTGGTTGTGTATTTATATTCTTCGTATAGAGGATTTCTCCTCTCTAATCAGCTTTGGTTGATGAATGCTTTGAGAAAGATCAAGAGGTTGGCTTATTCTCATAAATTTCCTAGTGCAAAAGGTGAAAATAATAGGCTGACACATGGTAAAAGTGTAGATTAGGTTTCAAATCCTAGCTTCGAAAGTTGGTAGCTGTTTGCTACACACGCATGCACACACACACACACAATAATAATAATAAAGATTTTGATGAAGTAGCATTAGCATTACCTTTAATTCATTTTTATATATAAATACAGCCTCAAATAGACCTACATATGTTTCTACTGCATCAGTTAGTAACCATTGCAATTGCAACCTTACTATAATACTGGTGCAGTGTCTTCAGGGTCTTCACTTTAATATCCTTTGAGATTTAACTGGCTAAAGTTTTATTTGGATTTTCTTTGCATTCTATGATGTGGAGTTGTATGTTAATTTAGACGTGAACTATTTTCAATTCCAAGTATTGATTGGATATTTAATATATATATATACATATAACTGCCAACCAAGTGTGGCGTCCTATACAAGAGAGTGCTACTGACGTCTATAGCCTCAGGAAGACATCTTTTCCAGCTGGCTAATGACACACATTCTGTGTCCAATTAGTATTTGTAAGGGGAGGTCATTGCTCCCATCTGTAGCCTTACGTGATACACATGGACTCGAGTTTCTGGGTGGTTACCCATCCTCAGTGTGTGTTAATCAGCAGCTAGTGATGAAAACTCATTCCACTTGAGAAACATTATATGCTTGAGAATGATGACTTCCCTTTGCGAATACTAATCGGACGCAGAATGTGTGTCGTTAGCCAGCTGGAAGAGATTTTTTCCTGGGGTTATAAACGGCAGTAGCACTTTCCTGTATAGGATGCCACACTTGGTTGACAATCATATGTTATGATTCTGTATTGCTACAGTTTATAGCTTGCTCAGAGATTTAATATAGCTTCGAGATGAGTGACAGTTTGTCACTGGAAAAAGCATATAGTATTTTGCGAGTGGAATGAGTTATCATCACTAGCTGGTGATTAACACATGCTAAGGATGGGTAAGGATTAACACATGTTAAGAAACTCAAGTCTGTGTGTATCATGTAAGGCTAGAGATGGGAGCGATGACCTCCCCTCGCAAATACTAATCGGACACAGAATGTATGTCATTAGCCAGCTGGAAAAGATGTCTTCCTGGGGCTATAAACGTCAGTAGCACTCTCCTGTATAGGACACCACACTTGGTTGGCAATTATATGTTATGATTCCATATTGCTACTGTTTATATCTTACACAGAGATTTAATATAGAGTATATATATATATATATATAT
>NC_068989.1:67081071-67082812 GCF_001194135.2 Octopus bimaculoides | reverse complement strand
TATATATATAAGAAACACCACTTACTGACCAAAGACAAAAAAATGTTATTAACTAATTAACTTCAAGATTGTTCTTGGCAATTCTAATGAGACTTATAGATTTTGAAATCTTAATCAAATTTGAATGATTTTATTTTTTTAAATTACTGTTTTATTTCTATTTCAGAAATTTTTGGTCAAACAAAGTTTTAAATATTCAAACCATGGAAGTTTTATTTTGAACTGAAATGGTTCTTAATAAAAAAAACTACAGCAATATCAAGATTAAAAAAAATACAAGAATAAGTTATTTTGGTAAACAGAATTTTCACTGAGATATGAAGTTTTGAGAAAACATTGAAGCAATGACTTTTACTGAAATATTTTCAAGGTGTTTACAAGAATGGTTGCAGCTATGGTGTCACTCATTCAGCAGGATTTATTTTCCATCATCAAACAATAAATACGAAAAACTTCTAACAATACTGTTTGACAGAACTTACGAGATATAACAGAACTTGCATATGTTCTACTTTGGATACTGGCCGTCTACAATCAACAAGGTATCACATGAACTGAAATGCTTTTCATTCCTAACAATCATAAGTGCTTCAAGTTTAGTGCAATTTAATACAATTTACAAAATGTAATTTTGTATGAAGTTCACAAATGAAAATATACATTCTAGGTGATTAACATTATATGTTACCATCATTATAATTAGCATCTTAATATTCATCTTAATCCTCAATCAATATCACCAATAAAAAAATGGTTATTCAAAACAGTACCTCAAGTATGTTGGCTTTGTTGTGCAGAGGTTTCCCTAATCAGACTTTCCGAACAGTACAGTTTCCTCCTGAAAATTTCAGTAGGAAATATCCGGCTGTGCACAGACAAGGCCAAGCATCTGATAGCGGGGCATTAATATATATTGTAGCGGTCCTGGTGTTTTATTCTGCTGCTATAATTATCATGATTATCAAATACCTCAAATCTGAACGGAAAGATCAACTTGAAGATGCTTTGATTGAGAACTTTTTCCGAGATATGCCAAATGGTAAAGCAGAGAGAGAGAACCGTGTGAATCAAGTAGCAATCCATGCTTTCCATACCTTGACAACAGCTGTTTATAATGATGAATCTTTGCCTTCTACAAATGAGGTACTTATAACAGATGTGTAGAGTTGTACAAATCTTTTTCTTTTTTCTTTTTTTTGGTTTTTCTGATAATAAATATTTCTGAATAGATTTTAACTCGTTTTTATTTCAAGAAAAAAATTATTTTCTCAAAATTCAAACAAACACGATTCAGAATGGGCCACTTAAAGGTTTACTAAATATAATATATATAGTCACAGGTGTGACTCTGTGGTAAAAAGCTTGGTTCTTAGCCACATGGTCCTGGGTTCAGTCTCACTGCATGGCACCTTGGGCAAGTGTTTTCTACTATAGTCTCAGGGTGATCAGAGCCCTGTGAGTGGATTTGGTAGATGGAAATTGAAAGAAGCCTGTTTTATATATATATATATGTATACTCTTTTACTTGCTTCAGTCATTTGACTGTGGCCATGCTGGAGCACCGCCTTTAGTCGAGCAAGTCGACCCCAGGACTTATTCTTTGGAAGCCTAGTACTTATTCTATCAGTCTCTTTTGCCGAACCGATAAGTTACGGGGATGTAAACACACCACCATCAGTTGTCAAGCGATGTTGGGGGGACAAACACAGACACACAAACATACACACACAGATACATATAT
>NC_068989.1:67076670-67080975 GCF_001194135.2 Octopus bimaculoides | reverse complement strand
ATATATATATATATATATATATATACATATATACGATGGGCTTCTTTCAGTTTCTGTCTACCAAATCCACTCACAAGGCTTTGGTCGGCCCAAGGCTATAGTAGAAGACACTTGCCCAAGGTGCCACGCAGTGGGACTGAACCCGGAACCATGCGGTTCCTAAGCAAGTATCGTCAGTATCCCCTGTTTGTGAATAGATGAATGCAGGTTTCATTGGGTGATGGTAGAGATTAAGAACCAATGAAGAGAAGAGATGAAATCTAGAAGTCTATGGTATCCAGGAAAAGAGCATTAAGGTAGGAAAGAAACTAATTTACAAATTCTTCCAATAAATACATAAACTGCAATTTAAGACATACAAAATACTGATTTCAAATTTTGGCACAATGTCAGCAATTTTAGAGGCAGGGATAAGTCAATTACATTGACTCCAGTGTTCAACTGGTACTTATTTCATTGACCCTGTAAGGATGAAAGGCAAAACTGACTTGGTGAAAATTGAACTAAGAATGTAAAGACGGCTGAAATGTGTCTAAGTATTTTGCCTGGCATGCTAACAGTTCTGCCAGCTCACTGCTTTGAAAACATACAAAATATTGGCAACAGAGGTAATAGTGATGATAATGGTGGTAGTAGTAGTGATGGTGGTGGTAATTGTAGTGGTGGAGGTGGTAGTGGAAGTGGTGATAATTGTGGTGGTGGTATTGTTGGTAATGGTAATGGTGGTGGCAGTGGTAGTGATAGCTCTGATGGTAGTGATGGTGATAGTGGTGGTGGTGGTGGTGGTGGTGGTAGTTGATAAAATGACAGTGATGGACAAATCTCACAAGAAAAGATGGATTAAACAATGAACAAATTCAACAGATTCATTTACAATTCTTTTTTATTCAAAAGAAATTCCAAGTGTAGTCTGCATCACATAAACATTCTAATACATATGAAGTAACAAGTTTACAGTTTTCATTGTTACAACAGAATATTTTGAAGGATTTTAGATACTTGTCTTATCATATCTTGTCCACAAGACTTACATTAAATTTGATTGAGACTTTGTATATTTATGCAATAATGTCTAAGGAATCTTCCCACCAAATTTCCAAAAGTTTGTTAAATAATGATGAATTTTAATGGAACTGAAAACTTCTTGGAAGGATGAGGTTAAGATTCAAACTGTTAAACTTTCCATATATATTAGAACTAAGAGATCATTTCAAAGAAGAATTAATCATGTAACACTCCAATAACAAAGAATATAAGAACCAACAGATATTTAGATTAGATTTAATAGTTTTGATACAGAGAATAAGAGACAGAATATTATAACTTCCATTTTATAGTTCCTGAGATTTTAGTCTGAGAGACACAGCTCAATGGTTCTGTCTATATACATATGTAAACATTACCTATTTTGAAAACTTAATAAATAGTCATCTATTTCAGCAAATTCTTCAAATATTCGACATATAAATTTCCTTTCAGATATGTTCATTTTTTTCTTTTTGTTTCTTTGTAGCACCATAAATGCCATCATTAGTATGAGTTACAACTGTTAAGTTCTTCATATTCAATCTTCCAGTTTCTGGCTGTTAACAACAGATGCCTGCTTTTCAAAGAGTCAAATTTATATATTATGTATTCTATTGAGGTACTTACTATGAAATCATTTTATTTGTATTTTTACAAGGATTTCTCTTTAACCCTTTTGTCACCACAATCCTCTTGAAATACATTGCCTTTGTTTCACTTACTTTTGAAAATAATGAAGAATTTAACAAAATATCTTCATCAGCATTAAACCAGTGTTTCGAACATAAATTAATATGAAATTCTGATGCAAGGTTTTACAAGGAGTATCATTGAATAAGGGACACTATAGGGTGGGTTGCTATCAAAAGGGTTACATTACAGTTTTTAACTTTTGTTTTATTTTCTATAGATGTGTCCTTAGAATAACCTGTGTGGATTTCTTGCTTTCAGCTTTACTTTAATGCTATATTTTTCTGTTTTAATTTGTAAATAGTTTCATTCTTTTTTTCTTTCCTGGTGTTATATAGTATTCAACCCTTTAGCATTCAGATTATTCTGTTGATGTAATGCTTATTAATTCACAGTCTTTTGAGTTAATCATGCATCATCTTGTAGCTTCAAGGTTTCAATGATGTAAATGTTTATTTCTAAAATTACATTGTAACATAAGTGTGAGGGGCTGGATCTGGCCAGTTTGAACATAAAACAGGCAGAATATTTGGGCCAGATATGGCCAGTTTAAATGCTAAAGCTGGAATTTCTCTAAGCTATACTTCCATTTCAATCCTGGCAGTTTTAATAAACATCTCCTTGCACAAAACACTCTACCACCTGTATATTTTTATATATACCCTGCCAACATCTGATTTTGTGATGTACTCTGTATATAATGACGAATTCCTGGTTAAATGATCATCATTAACATTATTATTATTTCATTAATAATATCATGTTAGGATAGGTACTTTCACTAATTGAGAAAACATTTTTTAAAAATATACAAGTATACAGTTCATAATTTAAAAAAAAATCAGTTACTTAAATATCAATATCCTCTTTGAATTATTGAAATACTATCCAAGAAGTAAGAATACATCACCACACTTAGCTTTTATGTGGAAGTCGAGATAATGTTCACCACGTATAGGGCCAATGTTTATTGCACCAATCTGTTTTTTCTGTTTATGAGCAGCCAAGAGAATTCTGTAGCTAGAATAAACCTAAGAGAAAATATAAACACTTTAGAATGGTAACAACCTAACATAAACCCCACCCAACAAAAAGAACATGCAACATTTTTAAAAGTAATAATACTTTAACACTTTTGTTATTATATTTGTTGAAATACATCTTTTTATTTTAATTGATTTTGAAAATAATTAAGAACATAATAAAATAATTAAAATATAATTAAGATTCTGTTGAATTAGGTACTTAAATTGAGACACACCTAAACAACATTAATTGAATAACAAGACTCTGTGCAGGGGTGTTTGTACCTGATATTCCTACCATGTGTGCAGACAATGCAACCCAGCGAAGTGAAGATATGCGCACTTGGTAATTCAGACATGTACTTTTTAAAAGGTACTTTCTATAGTATTTCGAAAGTGCAGATTCCAAGATAGATGAATAAAATATAAATGAGTAACAAAGATGTACAGGTGTCAATTCATTACAGCTGTTTCAAGTGACTCCTTTAATTGATTAATGAAAACATTACATCGTTTGAAAGAAACCTTTCACGTTAGATAACTGCATAGACTTCAAACATAGCCGATACAACCATTTCCTTAACATATTCACATCAATAATGGAACTCAAAATATTTACATTGTTTCTTTTGTCATATCTGTAGCAGAATGAGTTTAGAAAATAATGCATACCTTGTCAAGTCTACTATAATTTCAATTCTAAATTCTCTTATCCTTTAATTCTAAATTCCACCCGTGAAGTTTATATTACTTATCCCTTTGGTTTTTCATTAATTTCCCATTTGATATCATAATCAAAATAAGTATTGGCCATTCCTATCCTTCTTTCTTCCAATTATCACCCTTTCTCCATCAGGCATTCCCTTACTACTAACCCTATGCTTACCTTTTTGTGTAGATAACGCTAGATATATGGTTCCAGTACATTGAGAGTCTAGTAGATTGTCTGACATTAATTGATTTATCACCATTAACTGGAATACAGTTGACACCTCCCAATGGATTTGATTCTAAATGGTTGAAGACTACATTTTGCATAAAGTCTTCTAAGTGTAAATAACTAGGTCACTATCTTTTTATCCTGACCCCCACTATTCTGCTAGTACCGCCTGACTGGCCTTCGTAGGATTTTCGAGCGAGATCGTTGCCAGTGCCCCTGGACTGGCTCTTGTGTGGGTGGCACATAAAATACACCATTTTGAGCGTGGCCATTGCCAGTACCGCCTCACTGGCCTTCGAGATGACAAAAGAGACAATGTAAATATTTTGAGTTCCATTATTGATGTAAATATGTTAAGGAAATGGTTCCATCGTTTATGTTTGAAGTCTATGCGGTTATCTGACGAGAAAGGTTTCTTTCAAACGATGTAATGTTTTCATTACTCAATTAAAGGAGTCACTTGAAACAGCTGTAATGAATTGACACCTGTACATCTTTGTTACTCATTTAGAATTTAAAAAATTATATATCTATTTGTGTTTTTATGCTTGTTTAAGTTTGTTCCCCATTGCTGCTTGATAACTGGTGTTGGGTAGTTTATGTCCATGTAACTTACTGACTCGG
>NC_068989.1:67074627-67075593 GCF_001194135.2 Octopus bimaculoides | reverse complement strand
ATATATACACATATACATACATACAAACACACACGACGAGCTTCTTTCAGCTTCCATCTACCAAATCTACTCAAAAGGCTCTGATCAATCCGAAGCTACAGCAGAAGACATTTGCCCAAAGTGCCACGCATTGGGACTGAAGCCAGAATCATATGGTTGGGGGTCACTCAATCTGTTAAAAACAGTAGCTGAATGCCTCTCAAACCACACGCTACTGTCTTGAATAAGGAATGGACAATGTAGTCCTACATAGGCCCCTAAAAGACACGATGGTTTATACCTGAAATACATTTAATTACAAGTCCATGGAAGCTGAGCTGAACTGCGATCATGGCAGTATTGTCAGAGTTATCTCCCTTTAGCTACCTGGAGTCGTCTTTTTATTGCCTTGAGACAGAAACATGTCTTCTTAAAACTATGGTTAACGTGATATGAAAAGAAACTAAATTACAGTAATGCTTTGATTGCCGAGTTAATTCGTTTCCGGAGACCGCTCGTAAAGCGAGCAATAATTTCCTATAGCAGCAATGTTATAAATCGTAATTCGTTCCCAGAAAAATATTGTAATAATAAAATACATAATACTCGTAAATAAATGGCAATAAAACAACTGTAGACTGTAAAGAATATTTCATGTAAAATAAAAAGAATGTCAAGATCATTTATAACAAAAATTATTATTATTGTTGTTTTCTGAATCACTTTTACTCGCACTACACTTGCTGACGCGATCGCCGATTCACAAGCATTCGTAGACTGACTTGTAGATTTCTTTTAAAAAAAAAAAACAGATCTAGAGTTGTTTGCTTAGAAGAAGCTTTTTTTTTTTCGCTCTCTATAAATTTCTCGATAACATGCAGAAGCATTTGTTAGGGTAATAGAAACTTAAGCACTTCATTCAACATTTGGATCTTGTGCTTGGAAAGAAAAAAAAGAAAGAAAAATCGTTAACCTAGGGTCTCGAAA
>NC_068989.1:67072032-67073997 GCF_001194135.2 Octopus bimaculoides | reverse complement strand
CTTTTCCTATGAAATCCAGAAAATGTGTCTCAATTAAAGATTAAAAGAAACGAAGTTAAGGCGGCGAGCTGGCAGAAACGTTAGCATGCAGGGCGAAATGCTTAGCGGTATCGTCTGCCGTTACGTTCTGAGTTCAAATTCCGCCGAGGTCCACTTTACCTTTCATCCTTTCGGGGTCGATAAATTAAGTACCAGTTACGCACTGAGGTCGATGTAATCGACTTAATCCCTTTGTCTGTCCTTGTTTGTCCCTTCTATATTTAGCCCCTTGTGGGCAATAAAGAAATAAGAAACGAAGTTACAAAGGTCTGATTTACCTTTCATCATTTGAAGGGCGACAAAATATAGTATAATACCAGTCATGAACTGGGGTCAATATACTCAACAGTACCCACACCTCACCCTCCAAACAGTTAGGCTTTCCATCCATCACCGTCTCTCAATACATATAACCACGGGAAACCTCACGTGGAATATTAAAGGGGTGCTTCATCTACATTCGAATCTCTTACGGAAAAAATCTCCTTTGCATTTGGATAGTAAATTCAATGAGGAGATGTCACAGACAAGGAAAATGGTTCGATCGTTACCTTCGCTAAATCCGTTCAAAAGCAGCCTGTATCGATTTGTGCTTCCATTTCTACAAAGTTTATTGAATTACGTCTTTGTAATATACTGGATTCTGATATACATAAATTAAGTCTTACCTGAAAGGTAAGACTAGATATAGTCCCTTGTTAAGTAACAGAAATCTTTCCTTGATCATTTCAATTGTCGTATATTTATGTCTAATACACTTGAGAACTACAAGTATTGCCGCAAATCGTCAATCCATCTATTTTCTTCACTCAATACTCCTTATGGGATCGAGGGACTAAAGACCTCAGGCTCCACTTCCGTAAAGTTCTATCGGAAGAAATTGTAACTGAGTGTGGCAGATGAAAATGACTCCAGGAAAGAAAGACAGTGGCCGAAGTTGTAGATAGCATATCTATTTCTCCATTACAGATAATTAAAGCCAAACCACGACGGCTAGGCGTGTCTGAAAACAGTGGGAAAGAACACTAGGAAACGAAGGTTATATTTTCTTGTAAAAGGGTAAATACCGTTAGCCTTATTCCCTGTCGTTCTAGTAGCCGTAACTAAATAGATCAAGCGATGTTGTCGAAAGTGAGCGAGTGAGAAAATAAGAGATAGATGGACAGGACAACTGTATTGTTGGTGAACTCCATAGCTGTCCCTCTATGACGTTTGGTTGAGACGGGATTTCGAACCGGTCGGCCTGCTCTCTGTTGGTTGCTCTCACAACTAACTTTCTGCTTGCGGAGCGCTGGTATTTATAATGGCCCATTCCAGCTAGGAAAATGGATATACCATTATAAGAATAGCCTATACACATTAATTTTCAACGAAGTGGATTATATGCGGGCTACAACATTTTGCCAAGCGTCGTAACGGTGGAGGAGTTGAGGCCATATATAATCATAAATGAACCATAAAAGGAAAAAAAAAATGAATAAGAACTGTATAAGAAAACTGGTAAATGAAACTGCGAGCTTTGGGGGACTCGTAAGCCATTTCATCATCATATTGTAAGTTACTCATTTCATTTCATCATTCGCTTTATGTACCCCACGTTTTGTGTTGTCTGTCCTTGTAATGTCCCCCTTCTTTGTAATGAGGCCTTCGTGCCTATAATAAAGATATCACCTGCAGTCCATTTGAACTTTCCCTGACACAGCAAGGTCGCGGGTCAAATGGAAACACATCAATCAATGTTCCTTTTGACAGGACAAAGATTTTCTCGTTTGGTCAGCAAATAGCGGGTGGATTTGGCGAGCGAGAATTCTTAGATTCGATCTCGAATCCCAATCAGGCATGACCACGCGAGGTCCCTACAGAACCGTCATTACGATTTCAGTCTACATTCCCAAGTATTACCCTCTGAGATTATTAGTATTATTC
>NC_068989.1:67067886-67071344 GCF_001194135.2 Octopus bimaculoides | reverse complement strand
GAATCCTCGTCGCTAACTGTAAATGCGGAGAGAGGCGAGGCTGACAGAGAAAGGAGAGAGAAAGGAATCCTCGTCGATAACTGTAAATGCGGAGAGAGAAAGGAATCCTCGTCGCTAACTGTAAATGCGGAGAGAGGCGAGGCTGACAGAGAAAGGATCCTCGTCGATAACTGTAAATGCGGAGTGAGAAAGGAATCCTCGTCGATAACTGTAAATGCGGAGTGAGAGGCGAGACTGATAGAGAAGGAGACTGAGAGCAAGAGAGACAGGAGAGGAAATAGCTTACCCTCGTCGCTAACTGTAGATGCAGATAGCGGCGAGGCTGATAGAGAAGGATGGAGAGAGAGAGAGAGAGAGAGAGAGAGAGAGGAAGGAGCTCACCCTCGTCGCTAACTGTAGATGCAGACAGAGGAGAGAGAAAGAGAGAGATGGAGGGAGAGAGAGAGGAGGGAAAGGAGCTCACCCTTGTCGCTAATTGTAGATGCAAATAGACGAGAGGCTGACGGAGAAAAAGTGAGAGAGAGAAGAAGAGGGAAAGTAGCTCAATGTCGACTCTAAATGCGAAACTAGACAAAAAATAAAACAGAATATAAAAATTAAAAAAAGATAATAAATCTACCATTTCAAAGAATAAATGTGATGATTTACTACAAAACAACCATCTTCCCTCCTCAAGCCAACCCTCCCAATCTACTCCTCCACCTGTCCCCTCTACGTTTTCTTTGGTTGACCTCGCTTTCGCAGTTCATTCACTTTAAACTCAAGCACTCTCCTCAACACATGTTCATACCACCCTATTCGTCCTTGCCAGCTGCTCCACAGAATTCCTCCAACCCCAGCATCCCCATCAAGTCCTCAGCCCTCCTTTCATCCAATAGTTTCACACCAAACACTGATCTCTCGGTCCTTCTCAGAATTACCATTTCGCTTTCTCTCAAACACCATGTCCCACTCCCATACAGCATTGCCGATCTCATGCAACTCCGATAAACCCTTCCTTTCATCTTCAAAAACCTTTTCCCATCTCGCTCTTGCTGTCACATCTGCTTCACATTCACCACTTACATCCACACTATCTCCTCTCTCTCTCTATATAAAAGTCAGCGTGTGTGTGTCTGTGTGTGTAAACTCGCATAAATTTTGAAGTTCACAACTAATTTTCTCCAAACTCGTAACATACATTATTTATGTACCTGGGTGACATGGAGAAGAGAGGTAACTCTTTGCGAAGTAACTTTCAGAAATTGATTGTCTCCCTTACAACCAATATGATTAATCCGCTGAATGTTTTTTTATCTTTTAAAATATTGATATTAATGTTTTTTATTGACATTTAATTATTAACATAACTGTCATCTCAGTTCATTGTATGTATTTCTTAAAATTTGCTACGATATTCGTATTATTTACCTTTTTTATAGACATTTCATTATTAACATACAATTATCTTAGTTTATAACACCACATTTCTTAACATAACGTCTCCAAAGAGGAGATCCTCCGTTGGTTGAACAATTATCACAATCTCAATTAGCTCAAATACTGGCTCAAAAAAACAGCACTATAAGTAAAATTAATGAGCAGCTACTTCAGTGCCTTCCTGGAAGTCCTCACATCTATAAGTCAGTTGATACAATTTCCAGATTGGAACTTAAAGTGGGAACTCCACCAACACTCTGCAATGGGACATGCCTGGTGGTAAAGAAGATGATGGCTCATATTATTGAGGTCACCATTCTCTCTGGATGTGAAAAAGGAGAAGATGTTTCCATACCCAGAATTCCTTTCATTCCATTGGGAGCAGAAATTCCTTTTTCATTCAGATGAGTGTAATTTCCTATTCGTATCAGCTTTGCAATGTCTATCAATAAACCCCAGGGTCAAACACTGCCTGTGGTAGAACTTCATTTGGAAGAGTTGTACTTCTCACCCGAGCAATTATGTGTTGACTGCTCTAGAGTGGAAAGCAAAAACAATCTATTTGCATTTGTTCCACAAGGGAAAACAAAGAATATTGTTTACCAAGAGGTTTTGTAGGAATTACTACATCTGACAGTATCCACTACTCTTTGTGAAAGGTAAAGATGGATACAATTTCGACATGATACCAACAAACTCGAAGACTGCATCAACAGAGCAGTTTCCTGCATGGACTTCAGTATTAAAGTGTATTCTCCAATAACTCCCACCATCCATGCAGAAAGCCATTACACCTTATTTTTACATGGAATTCATTACTGCATGTTCCCATGTGACTGCATAGGCTCAGTTTTATGTTTCTTAATCTACAACCACATCAGCAACCCAGTATCAACCCTTTGCCTTCTGCAACATTTCAACTGATCACTTCCCCACTGCCACCTCCCATTGCAGCTGCTTCCCAGAATGTATCCATTTACGTACAATATCTCCATTACACCTACATTCATGGGTCTTGTTAGACACAGCTCAGACTGCGGCAAAGTTAACTAAACTGTCTCACGGCTTTCCAGTGCGTTCAAAAATCACATCTCCCCCCGCCCGGTTTTTATCACAGATTACACCTTTGAATCCTCTAAACAGACACAAGACATATTGCTTAGTTGAAATCGCCAATTATTTACACCACAATTCTTTTGCAGGCACTGCTGTGTTTCGCGATATTACATGTTTAAACAGAACTATAATGTGTGTGTGTGTGTGTGCTGGCATGTGTGTTGGTGTTTGTGTGTGTTGGTGTGTGTACATATATATATACAAATTACACCATTTTAACCCCGATTAAAACACCGAGTATCTCTTATAATACATAAATAAACATAAACAGATCACACATCTCCCATTTCAAACAATAGATGCAATAATTCATTACAAAAACAAGAGATTTCATTAAAGAACATATCTCATTTCACCTCATTAACTAACTTCCTTATACCTGCCACAACGCCACAATGCTGTTTACTATCCTCACCACTCATAATTATCATCAGCCACACAGGGACTGATAGAGAGGAAGTGTGTGAGAGAGACAAAGAATGTCGAGTAAAAGGATCTCACCATCATCGCTAACTGTAGATGCAGATAGAGGCGGGGTTGATCCAGAAATTGTGCGTGAAAGAGAGGAAGAATGTGGAGTGAAAGGAGCTCACCTTCGTCGCTAAATGTAGATGCAGATAGAGGCAGGGCTGATAGAGAAGTTGTGCTTGAGAGAGAGAAAGAATGTTGTGTAAAAGGAGCTCACCTTCGTCGCTAACTGTAGATGCAGATAGAGGCGGGGCTGATAGAGAAGATGTGCGTGAGAGAGAGGAAGAATGTGGAGTGACAGGAGCTCACCTTCGTCACTAACTGTAGATGCAGATAAAGGCGGGGCTGATAGAGAAGATGTGCGTGAGAGAGAGGAAGAATGTTGAGTAAAAGGAGCTCACCTTCGTCGCTAACTGTAGATGCAGATAGAGGCGGGGCTGATAGAGAAGATGTGC
>NC_068989.1:67066798-67067375 GCF_001194135.2 Octopus bimaculoides | reverse complement strand
GGCGGGGCTGATAGAGTAGATGTGCGTGAGAGAGAGGAAGAATGTGGAGTGAAAGGAGCTCACGTTGGTCACTAACTGTAGATGCAGATAGAGGCGGAGCTGATAGAGAAGATGTGCGTGAGAGAGAGGAAGAATGTTGAGTAAAAGGAGCTCACTTTCGTCGCTAACTGTAGATGCAGATGGAGGCGGGGCTGATAGAGAAGATGTGCGTCAGAGAGAGAAAGAATATGGAGTAAAAGGAGCTCACCTTCGTCGCTAACTATAGATGAAGATAGAGGCAGGGCTGAGTGAGAAGATGTGCATGAGAGAGAGGAAGAATGTTAAGCAAAAGGAGCTCAACTTCGACGCTAACTGTAGATGCAGAGAGAGGCGGTGCTGATAGAGAAGATGTGCATGAGAGAGAGAAAGAATGTGGAGTGAAAGGAGCTCACCTTCGTCGCTAACTGGAGATGCAGAGAGAGGCGGGGCTGATAGAGAAGATGTGCGTGAGAGAGGGAAAGAATGTTGAGTAAAAGGAGCTCACCTTCGTCGCTAACTGTAGATGCAGATAGAGGCGGGGCTGATAGAGAAGATGTGC
>NC_068989.1:67064409-67065252 GCF_001194135.2 Octopus bimaculoides | reverse complement strand
TGCTGATAGAGAAGATGTGCATGAGAGAGAGAAAGAATGTGGAGTGAAAGGAGCTCACCTTCGTCGCTAACTGTAGATGCAGAGAGAGGCGGGGCTGATAGAGAATATGTGCGTGAGAGAGAGAAAGAATGTTGAGTAAAAGAAGCTCACCTTCGTCGCTAACTGTAGATGCAGATGGAGGTGGGGCTGATAGAGAAGATGTGCGTGAGAAAGAGAAAGAATATGGAGTAAAAGGAGCTCACCTTCGTCGCTAACTATACATGAAGATAGAGGCAGGGCTGATAGATAAGATGTGCATGAGAGAGAGGAAGAATGTTAAGCAAAAGGAGCTCAACTTCGTCGCTAACTGTAGATGCAGAGAGAGGCGGGGCTGATAGAGAAGATGTGCATGAGAGAGAGGAAGAATGTGGAGTGACAGGAGCTCACCTTCGTCACTAACTGTAGATGCAGATAAAGGCGGGGCTGATAGAGAAGATGTGCGTGAGAGAGAGGAAGAATGTTGAGTAAAAGGAGATCACCTTCATCGCTAACTGTAGATGCAGATAGAGGCGGAGCTGATAGAGAAGATGTGCGTGAGAGAGAGAAAGAATGTTG
Organism: Octopus bimaculoides; assembly: GCF_001194135.2. Lineage (NCBI taxonomy): Eukaryota > Metazoa > Mollusca > Cephalopoda > Octopoda > Octopodidae > Octopus > Octopus bimaculoides. The sequence continues at coordinate 67,064,658 of NC_068989.1, read as the reverse complement.
AATAAAAGGAGCTGACCTTCGTCGCTAACTCTAGATGCAGATAGAGGCGGGGCTGATAGAGATGTGCGTGAGAGAGAGGAAGAATGTGGAGGGAAAGGAGCTCACCTTGGTCACTAACAGTAGATGCAGATAGAGGCGGGGCTGATAGAGAAGATGTGCGTGAGAAAGAGAAAGAATGTGGAGTAAAAGGAGCTCACCCTCGTCGCTAACTGTAGATGGAGATAGAGGCTGATAGAGAAGATGTGCGTG
>NC_068989.1:67063559-67064309 GCF_001194135.2 Octopus bimaculoides | reverse complement strand
TGCAGATAGAGGCGGGGCTGATAGAGAAGATGTGTGTGAGAGAGAGAAAGGATGTGGAATGAAAGGAGCTCACCTTCATCACTAACTGTTGATGCAGATAGAGGCGGGGCTGATAGAGAAGATGTGTGTGAGAGAGAGAAAGAATGTGGAATGAAAGGAGCTCACCTTCGTCACTAACTGTTGATGCAGATAGAGGCGGGGCTGATAGAGAAGAAGTACGTGAGAGAGAGGAATGAGCGAAAAGTAAAAGGAACTCAACTTCGTCGCTAGAGGTGGGGCTGATGGAGAAGGAGAGTGTGAGAGAGAGGGATGAACAAAATGTGTTCAACCTTGTCAACTAACTGTAGATGCAGATATAGGCATGGGTGAGTGAGAATGAGGTGAAATTAATGGGAGGAGAATTGTTGGGAATGGGGTTATAATGCAAGCTGATGAATATGTCTGTCTACCTAACATCTAATTACATTCATCAACTAACCCACCACCCTGACCTACCCATGCCCTTATCCTTGCCACGCCCTCTCCTTTTGTCATTCAAATCACTTTATTCCTTGCCACACCCAAGCCCTTTCTGTCCCACCCTTTCCTTCCCTCAATATTATTGCACATTTCTTGCTCCCTTTTCTCCAACCCAACACATCCTCATGTTCATTATCATCTGGCCCCTGAAATCCTCTGAAACCCAAGTCCCACTCTCTTGTTGGCGTGACCTTGTCGTGGTAAGAGAGCTTATGCCTTTGATTCTTAACA
>NC_068989.1:67057863-67063549 GCF_001194135.2 Octopus bimaculoides | reverse complement strand
CCTTGCCACGCCCTCTCCTTTTGTCATTCAAATCACTTTATTCCTTGCCACACCCAAGCCCTTTCTGTCCCACCCTTTCCTTCCCTCAATATTATTGCACATTTCTTGCTCCCTTTTCTCCAACCCAACACATCCTCATGTTCATTATCATCTGGCCCCTGAAATCCTCTGAAACCCAAGTCCCACTCTCTTGTTGGCGTGACCTTGTCGTGGTAAGAGAGCTTATGCCTTTGATTCTTAACAACTAATGGCAAACTAACAACGCCTAAACACATCATCTGGCCATCGAAATCCCCCAACACATAATCCCTCTGTCTGTTGTTGGCATTGCCATGTCATGGCAAGAGAGCTGACACCCATGGTTCCCAACAATTAGGGCAAACAAACTATGGCTAAACTCCGATCATATGGATTTCAATTATTTTTTCAGATTATTCTTAAGTTCGCTAAGGGTTTTCAAGTTTGAGTAGGTCCTGGCAGACTACTTAGATAGATATACACACATACTCACATAAACATAATACATACATAAATAAATATATTTTCATACACACACACAATTATACATACACTTTTATAATTTATGTACGGTAATGCCTTGATATAGGAGTTAATTTGTTCCTCGAGATCTCTTGTAAAGTGAAAACTTGTGAAGCAGAACAATAATTTCCTATAGTCGTGACATGCCGTCGGTTACGACGACGAGAGTTCCAGTTAATCCAATCAACAGCACAGCCTGCTCATGAAATCAACATGCAAGTGGCTGAGCACTCCACAGACACGTGTACCCTTAAAGTAGTTCTCGGGGAGATTCAGCATGACACATAGTGCGACAAGGCTGACCCCTTTGAAATACAGGTACAAGAGAAACAGGAAGAAAGAGTGAGAGAAAATTGTGGTGAAAGAGTACAGCAGGGTTCGCCACCACTCCCTGCTGGAGCCTTGTAGAGCTCAAGGTGTTTTCGCTCAATAAACTCTCACAACGCCTGGTCTGGGAATCGAAACCGTGATCCTACGATAGCGAATCTGCTACTGTAACCACTGGGGCATGCAACCTCCACATTTCCCATAGGCATGACAATTTGCTGATTGAATACAACTGACAAACTTATTTCCAGCACTCAACTTGCTGGAAATAACAGTTATATATAGTGTTCCTTTGTGGAGGCGCAATGGCCCAGTGGTTAAGGCAGCAGACTCGCAGTCATAGGATCGTGGTTTCGATTCCCAGACCGGGCGTTGTGAGTGTTTATTGAGCAAAAACACCTAAAGCTCCACGAGGCTCCGGCAGGGGATGGTGGCGAACCCTGCTGTATTCTTTCACCACAACTTTCTCTCACTCTTACTTCCTGTTTCTGCTGTGCCTGTAATTCAAAGGGTCAGCCTTGTCACACTGTGTCACGCTGAATATCCCCGAGAACTACGTTAAGGGTACACGTGTCTGTGGAGTGCTCAGCCACTTGCACGTTAATTTCACGAGCAGGCTGTTCCGTTGATCGGTGCAACTGGAACCCTCGACGTAAGCGACGGAGTGCCAACATAGTATTCCTTTACTCATTACCTGTCACCAAGTATAGTATGTGCACTCACCTAGCACCTCTTATTTTAACTCGCTCTCTGCATCTCTCTATTTCTCTCTCTACTTTCTCCCTATACAATGTAAACCAGTCAACCAACCAACATTTATATTGGCCATTATTACACACATACACACACATACATACATGCATTTCTCAAACACCTATTTCTTGGATGTGTAAAACAATCTTACATTATTAGCTGAAAGCTGAAATGAAAGGACTTAAAACAACATACCTGAAGTGATGTCCCGAGTATTAATAATGCATCACTTTCACTGACTTTGTCATATACAAAGTCTACCTTTGACTTTTCTACATTGTCACCAAAAAACACGACCTCTGGTTTCAACAAACCACCACAATTTGGACATGGCGGAACCTAAAAAAAAAAACATGCAAATGAAATTTAATTTTAACTGTTTACTAAAACAACTCACTATATCTGATCAAATTTTTCAATGTAAAATGCTTAGAATTAGCAAAAAATATCATCTCTGGCACAAAATGTCAAACTGCTGGATCAGTGGAGGAATGATGAAAACCACTATTGGCTATTAGCTACTCTTTCATTTTTCCTCAAAATAGCAGTTAAATCTTCCTAGTAACATTGAGAAATCTTTTTTTTTCCCCAGCTCATGAACAGCCAGTATTTTTGTCTTTCCATATTTTTCATTTCTTAATGACACTATAATGGCAACTTCTCTTATTCCTTCAATTTCCTTGGAAAACAATGACAGTCTAACAATGCAAACAACAACATCATCATCATCATTGTTTAACGTCCGCTTTCCATGCTAGCATGGGTTAGACAATTTGACTGAGGACTGGTGAAACCAGATGACTACACCAGGCTCCAATCTGATTTGGTAGAGTTTCTACAGCTGGATGCCCTTCCTAACGTCAACCACTCCGAGAGTGTAGTGGGTGCTTTTACGTGCCACCGGCACAAAGGCCAGTCAGGCAGTACTGGCAACGGCCTCGCTCAAAATGGTGTATTTTACATGCAACCTGCACAGGAGCCAGTCCAGTGGCACTGGCAACAATCTTGCTCGAATGTCTTTTCACGTGCCAGGAAGGCGATGCTGGTAACGATCACACTCAAATGGTGCTATTTACGTGCCAAACAGCTGCTCTGGCAATGATCGTGCTCAAACGGTGCTGTTAGCGCTCCACTGGTACAAGTGCTATCACGATTTCGCTTTTGCTTGCCCCAACAGGTCTTCGCAAGCCGAGTTTAGTGTCTAATGAAGGAGACGTCGGCATGGGGGCCAGTCGTCGAATTTAACATAATCATTCATATCATCACTTTACACAGGGGACCCTTTGATTTGGCTTTTGAAGCTTGAAGCCAACTTTGTGGCTAACAAGATATTCTCTGATACATGTCAGTTCCATCTACTAATCAGTGTTTTGCCACCTGTTTTGGGCAGCAAAGTTAAGCACTTGGTTACTAGTCATTCAATCTACCGGTCATATCAAAGTATGGAGGCAGAAATTTTGAGACATACTTTTATGTTCAAGCAGAAGAAATTCCCATCAACTCCTCCATAAGGAAACCCTAGGTGATAATTGATCTTCTCAACTATTGAGAAGAATGCATGATTTGGCTGAAGACAACCCATTCAAAGAATCTATGTTATGGTAGCTTTTCTTTTTCTACCTTCCACCTAATGTACAAACTATTTTAACAACCATAAGGGAACAGAGTTCTGTTTACCAGTTCGTGGAATTAGCAGATGGTATTATGGATATTTTATCTCTAAACACCAGTAATACTGAAACTAATTCTCTTGTATCTTTGATATCCTTCAAGCTGGCATTGTTCTGTAAGATGACTGATGAGAAAATACAAACCCTAAAGGACAAGCTTGAGTTTCCAAAGTTCTGTTTGTGCTTGAATTCTTGAGGCTGGAGGATTTTGAGAAAGAGATTTTACAGCACTTGCAGGAATTCTTCACCTTTCTGTCGGTATCACAGTCATTTTGGAAAGGATGTGCACACACATTTATCTTTTCTTGCACTTTAAGTCATCTACTCAATACCAGGAACACTGCATTGCTAGAGATTAAATGTGACCAGATCACTGGATCTAGTCCCATTTTGACACCTCCAAGTCACATTTATGACACCTTCCCCAAGTAATGTTAATTAGTCTACCCTGAAGCAGCTTGTAGCATATGGCCTGTCAAAGGGATCCTCTGTTTCATTTTGATCCAAATGTGTCACCATGGACAAGTTTAAAATTGTGAAGGAAGAATTTAGTCAGGTGCTTGACTTCGGAATAATTTGACCTTCTAGCAGTAACTGGTCTTCTCCACTACATTTAGTCCCCAAAAAGTCTGAGAGAGTTGGTGTCCTTGTGGAGATTACAGGTGTTTAAATGCTTTAACAGTTCCTGATAAGTATCCTATTCCACATATTTATCACTTTTTAGTTTCTTTACATGACTGTACCGTCTTTTCAAAGATTGATTTACTCTACGTTTATAACCAATTTCTGATAGAACCAGCTGACATTTCTAAGACAGTAATAACTACTCCTTTTGAACTACTCAGATTTATTAAAATGCCTTTCACTCCCCATAATGTAAAGGTTTATTGATGAAGTCACTCATGGTTTAGATTTTGCTTTTGCCTACATTGATGACTCATTAGCTGCTAGTAACATAATACACAACATCTCCTGTGATGTTAGTAATCTGACAATAACACTTTGTAATAATGGTATCAACTTATCACCCTCTCCACTCCCCTAAAAATTGCTGACCTTGTGCCTAAATCAGAAACATTGAGTACACATATGGGCAGTGGTTAGGTAGAATTATTAGGGCATCAGACAAATCTGCCTTGTGGTTTCTGGTTTGGGTCTTTACATTTTGAGTTCAAATCCTACTGAAGTCAACTTAGCATTTCCTCTTTATGGAGTCAATAAAATAAAGTATTCAAGTACTGGGGTCAATGCAACTGACTAACCTTAACCCTCCAAAATTTTTGGCCTACACCTATGTTTGAAATACTTACTATTATTGTTGTTATTGCAAGGTGGTGAGTTGGCAGACTTGGTACTGTGCTAGATACAACGCTTTATGTCCTGAGTTCAAATGCCACCAAGATCGGCTTTACCTTTCATCCTTTCAGGGTTGATAAAATAAATACCATTCAAGTACTGGGGTTGATGTAATCAATTAGGCCCTTTCTTCAAAATTTCTGATATTGGTGTCAGGTTAGCAGAACCAATACTGCATCAGGCAAAATACATAGAGGCACTTTTTCTGACTCTTTATGCTCTGAGTTCAAATGCTGCCAAAGTCAACTTTACCTTTCATTCTTTTGGCTCAATGAAATAAGTCCCAATTGAGCACTGGGGGTGATGAAATCAATTGGCCTCTTCCCCCAAAATTTCAGATCTTGTACCCTAAGTACAATGATGATGATGATAATAATAATAATAATAATAATAATAATAATAATAATAATAATAATTATTATTATTATTATTATTATTTAGGCGGTGAACTGGCAAAATTGTTAGCACAGAGGGCAAAATGCTTAGTGACATTTTGTACTGTGTCTTTATGTTCAGAGTTCAAATTCTGCTGAGTTGTTGATAAAATAAGTGCCAGTTGATCACTGGGGTCGATGTAATTGGCTTTACCCTGCCCCCGAAATTTCTGGCCTTGTGCCAAAATTCAAAATCATTATTATTATTGTTGTATTCTCCACTGACATACTACGACGAAGTCTCCAAGATGCAGATAAGATAGAGATTTTTATTTATTTACGGCCTCAAACATCTCATACCTTTCGCGCTTTAGTCTGCCCTCTATTATTTATCTTGTCTCTCTCCATGAAATTCAATTGAATTCAGTTTTTGTCTTAAATTCATACTTATTCATTTTCTAAGCTTCCTAAATTCATGCTACGTATATATTCTATTCACCTAGATTTCATTGCTCTTTTAAAAATTACGATTTATGCATTGTTGTCTCTCAAATATTTAAAATCTACGATTAAGAGGCCTATCCCCTTGCTGACGGTACCTACCCACCCCTACCCATTTTCCTTTATTCAAAAATTCTTATCGCTCCTTTAAAATTATAGCTTTTA
>NC_068989.1:67051768-67053662 GCF_001194135.2 Octopus bimaculoides | reverse complement strand
AGATCGTTGCCAGTGCCCCTGGACTGGCTCTTGTGCGGGTGGCACATAAAAGACACCATTTCGAGCGTGGCCGTTTTTGTGCGTGTTGCCATCCGGTTTCACCAGTCCTCAGTCAAATCGTCCAACCCATGCTAGCATGGAAAGCGGATGTTAAACGATGATGATGATGTAGTTGTTATTACTTTCAGGGTCAATAATTTAAGTACCAGTTGAGTACTGAGGTTGATATAATTGACTATCCCTCTCCCCCAAATTTCAGGCCTTGTGCCTATAATAGAAAGGGTTATTATTATTATTATTATTATTGTCAGGGTCAATAAAACAAGTACCAGTTGGGCACTGCCATTGCTGTAATCAACTCATCTCCATCCTGTCAAATTTCAAGCCTTGTGCCAATAGTAGAAAGAATTATTATTATCATAGTTGTTATTGTAAGTTGGCAAACTAGCAGAGTCATTACCACACTGGAAAAAATGCTTAGCAACATTTCTTCTGGCATTATGTTTTGCATTCAAATGCCACCAAGGTTGAGTTTGCTTTTCATCCTTTTCCATTTGGCAAAATAAGTGTAGTGATCTTGCAGGCGTGAAGTGGATTCGATCCACTATACCCAAATTTGAATTAACACTGAGTCAGAACTTTTCCTGCGGTGGAACAACGGTTCTGATCTGACAACAGTTAGATATGTCCCAGATGCCTTTAGCTAGGCTGAAGCAGTGTCCCCACCACTTGACCCTTTTCTGACCTCTTTTTAGTCACCGGTCGGTGACGACTGGGCATCTAGAGCCATGGACACAAGCAGGCATACGAGCTCGCATCCTTTTCTCTTTAACACTACCATCTCTCTCTATATAAATACTACTATGAAAAAGTGTACATACAGATACAGGCCGAAATTCTTTACTCAGCATGATTTACGTACAAACTGTTGGGTGGACATTGGAATTAGACACTGAGGGAAAATGGCTGTAACTTTTTTATTTTTTAATTTTGACGATTTTCGTTTTCGATAATGTGTTCTATATGTCACGTTCATGCGATTCCCCCTAAAAAAAAATTTTGAACCCCCCACTCACGGGGGAGGGGGGGCTTCTGGCGATTTTCATTTTTGACATTGTGTTCTACATGTCCAGGTCGTACGAATAGCCTTCTCGCAACTTAGATGTGAAAATGAACGGCTTACATTTATATTGAAACAGAAAAAGGATCATATGTGGAGTCCCCACCACGAAACTTGATATGCTAGAAATAACAGCTAAACGCGGACAATCCAAATTTTGCATTGGTCCAGATGGACTATATGTAAATAAATATGAAGGAAAAATTGCGCTTTGGCAAACGGGGTTAGGGTTAGGGTAACCCTAACCCTAACCCGCAGGTCCAGATGGTCTATATGTAATCTGAACCTTCCCCCCCCCTTATTTATTTATTTTTACGGAATCCCACGTTTTAGGCTATGGAAATTCCGATTCTGAAAAAAAATTGTTTGAAAAATTTCAACCCACCCCCTCACCAAGCAGGTTATTTACATGATAGAAATAACAGCCAAATCTGGTTAGGGTTAGGTTTACCCTAACTCAAAACCTAACCTTAACCCCGACCCTAACCCTAACCCCGTTTGCCAAAGCGCATTTTTTCCTTCATATTTATTTACATATAGTCCATCTGGACCAATGCAAGATTTGGATTGTCCGCGTTTAGCTGTTATTTCTAGCATATCAAGTTTCGTGGTGGGGACTCCACATATGATCCTTTTTCTGTTTCAATATAAATGTAAGCCGTTCATTTTCACATCTAAGTTGCGAGAAGGCTATTCGTACGACCTGGACATGTAGAACACAATGTCAAAAATGAAAATCACCAAATTAAAATTTTTAAAATCACCCCCCCCCCC
>NC_068989.1:67047046-67051695 GCF_001194135.2 Octopus bimaculoides | reverse complement strand
GATTTTAGGGGGAATCGCATGACTGTGACATATAGAACACATTATCGAAAACGAAAATCGTCAAAATTAAAAAATAAAAAAGTTACAGCCATTTTCCCTCAGTGTCTAATTCCAATGTCCACCAACTGTTGTACTATTACACTGGCCTACCCGTCGTGGTTTGGCAACATATAAAGTAACGGTAAATAAATATTTCTATAAAAATGTCGATCATCTTCATCATTCATCTTATAACCAGTACAATTGGTAAATAATACTTATCGTTACAATGGGTGATACATCGACTACACAACACAAAAACATCAACCGTTACATAAGTACCAACTGAGCACTGAGGGCAATATCAACTTACCTCTTCCCCTAAAATTGCTGGCCTTGTGCCAAAATTTGAAACCATTATCATTATTGTTGTTGTTAATAATAAAATTAATCTCCCAAAGTCATCTTTGCTTTTCATCCTTTAGAGGTCAACAGAATACTATATCAGGTAAGGTAGAGGGTGAGGTCAATGTAATAAACTAACCCCTTACCCTAAAAAATTGCTGACTTTGTGCCAAAATTTGAAAGAATTATCAAAGTGGCAAGCTGGCAAATTCGTTAATGTGTCAGACAAAATGTTTAGCAGCGTTTCTAAAAGTACTATTAATCAATTATATTGACTAATTCTTTCCTTCAAATTTTTGACCTTGCACTTATATTTTTAAAACATTCATTGTTTATGCTTTACTTGTACGGTTTTGTTTAGTTAGTCAGCAATAGAACCGATAATTCAATAAACCATCTGGGATATAGTTAAAAACTTGAAGTTATAAATACATAGATGTTTTGTAGAAGCAGTGAAGTTACATAAGATGATTCCATAGATGTTGTTGTCCTCACTGACCCAATGAAACATTTAAGGGAAACGTAAAACATATCAAGAAGAGAGCCTCTATGTGGTCGATAGATCTGCTAGAAATTGCAACCAAAATTTCTTCCAACATCATGCAATCGTGTTAAAAATAGTAAAAAGGAATTGTACTACTAAAGCAGAGTGGTCCCGAACGCGCAGTCGCGCGTCCGCGCTAGCTAGTCGTGAGTGGTCGATCCTAATCCTATCCCTAACCCTAAACACACGTATTCATTTTGAACACGCGCACTTTTTGTAGGATCGACCATTCACAACTGCGCGGGTGCGCATTCGGGACCACTCTGCTTTAGTAGTACCAAAAGGAATAATACATTGAATAATTGTAGTCGAAGGCATCTAATGTCTGGTGAAAGATGGAGTTGTTACGGCTGGAACAGTTTTGATTATAAGTCTGCTCGTCAGAGCTGGCCAATGGGAGAAGAAGATGATGATGGTGGTGGTGGTGATAAAACGCGACGCGGGCTAATAAAACATGTTTGGTTCTGGCGAATACTGGCCGAAACTTACACCAGATATATGTCAGTGTGTTGTTGCTATATAGTCCCAGGTAAGCCCTAATCGAGCAGAGCTATGATTCAAGGCATTCCAAGCCTTGACCATGTTACATCTTCTTCTTCCAGACAGGTGGAGATGGAGTATATGTAATCTGGGTATACCCCCCACCCTTTAAAATTTTTTTTTTTACGGAATCCTATGTTTCAGACCATGGAGAATCCGATTTTGGAAATTTTTTTTCAAAAATCTCAATTTCAAAATTTCGACCCCCCCCCCGGTTTTTATATAGATCCACAGGGTAAACCTAACCCTAACTCAAACCCTAACCCTAACCCTGACCGTAACCCTGACCCTAACCCTAAACCTAACCCTAACACTAGTGTTGTGAGATTTGGCTGTTATTTCTAGCATGTAAATAGCCTGCTTGGTGGGGGGGGTGGATTGAAATTTTTCAAATTTTTTTTTTTCAGAATCGGAATCTCCATAGCCTAAAACGTGGGATTCCGTAAAAAAAAAAAAATAAGGATGGGGGGAAAGGTTCAGATTACATATAGTCCATCTCTACCTCCAGACTTACATAATTAAGTCACTTTGTTGAACGATATGATCTGGATCTTTGGTGCTTGTAGCCGAGTTCATTCTGTAAACATTCGGGTTACGTTTCCAGTTCTAAAACAACTCTCTTCCTTCCTCCTAATTTAGGAGACCCTATAAAAAAAACCTTGGGCTTTACCCTTCCTTCTCTATGTCATGTAAAAACAACAGCAACAATACAAACAAAGGTATCCTTCTATTAAGACTGCGAGGTTTGATTTCAAGGAGATTTGGCTGTACTGTTTAGCAAATTGAACAACCACACAGAATACTCTTGCCCTCATTGTTTATAACATTGATTTGTTCGTGCAATGTTTCGGTTATATAACGAAAGTGGTTAATGACCGTGATTAAATAACTGCTAGTGTGTATGAACAACAAATATATTTCGATAGTACACAACTCGCGCCACCAAAAGTTTTCGCATTTTGATAAACTTTAGAACAAAAAAATGTAGGCAATGTTTTCAAATATTTGTAGGGCAGAAACGGTTTAGGAATCTAACATCTATCGAATTGTTTTATTTGCATTATAAGCTTATACTTACCTTGAATGACTGCACTAGTTTATCAGCAAGCTGAACATCACCATCTGGAGCAATAGCAATGTACTCGGCTTGCCAGTCAGAGTTTAAGTTGTTTAAAAGTACTTGCATTTCAGTGCGGGGCATCTTCATGTGACAAGACAAACAATGGACACGATGAGAACAACCGTGCAGTTCTGTTAATCGTTTACTACCAGCTTTTGAATGTAAAGCATCAACATTTTGTGTGATTAACCAGTATAACTGGCCAGATTTCTCCCAGGACGATAGAATATAATGAATAATATTGGGCTGGAATGAAGAAAACTGGGGCCAGGCAACAAAGTTTCTTGCCCAATATCGCTGTCGCCGGTCGCTATATTTAAGGAACTCTTGGTATCGTATAGGCGTATGGTTACTTCGTGCATACATCCCAACTTCTTCGGATCGGTAATCAGGAATTCCACTTTCGGTGGAAACACCTGCTCCCGTCAGCACTGTTATCGTTTTGTTGTTTTGCAGAAAATTCCTGATAATATCAAGGTGGCGGTTTTCCACAGCCTTGCTTTTGGGAACGAACATACCTCGGTAACGTTTGAAAACGAATATATCATTGTTTCTTAATACAGAAAGTAAATTCGCACAGAAAGTATCTTTGATTGCTCTGGTGATCATTTTAGTTCGATAAACAGGGCCCGCTCGTACGTTACATAACATCGAAAACTTAAAAACAGCAAAAGTCGTTTTGATTAAGAAGAGAAGGGAAATAACTATGTCTTCCTCACAACAAAACCTGGAGTTGTCTTCCAATTGCGGGAAGGGTTAATCAATGACGTTTAGGCTGTACTTTTACTAAATATTCAAAATATTTAAAACAAGCCTAATGGTTTTATTTTGATTGCACGTGCCGTGAGTAAAATAGTCTAACTAGACTATAGACAAATAAATTATCAACGAATTACCTTATCATTATAAGAAAACATGTAAATATATGTTTTGACAATGTTTTCATTTCATCATATTCCTGTACATTTGTCACTTATCTCAATTTGACCTGCTCGTTGTGTGTAAAAATAGAACAAAGAAGTACTTCTGTCACGCTGCTTCGTTGAACTTAAGGTTAGTTTACAGCCCATAACAGCCGGGTGTAATTTGAGGTAACTCACATCGTGTGTTTGTTATTGGTCCGCCATCACCTCTTATCGGAATTCACACCTGTTTAACAGTGAGTTGGTACTAGAATGGGGCGTGAAGAAGCCGTTCGCGTCACAGGGACATTCGTACACGCTCCCGATATTTCTGTTTTCTTACTGATAACTTTCGTAAAGACTAAAATTATTCTAAAAGGCATTATTTCGTATCTTCTGAATTTCATATCAGCTAATATCAATAGCGGATAGAAGAAACGCAAAGAGAAACAAAATACTTTTACTAAAAAAACAAACAAAACGGAAATGGGATTAATGGCTTTACAAAACTGAACAGTAAGAAAACTTAATGAAAAAATAAAAAAAATTAAATAAAAAATAAATAATAAAAACAGAGATAACACTAAATAATTATTAGATGTATTGAATGAAGTGATGGAAAATAGTCAGTAACATAGGCGCAGGCGTGATTGTGTGGTAAGAAACTTGCTTCCCAACCACTTGGTTCCGGGTTCAGTTCCACTACATGGCACCTCGGGCTAACGTCTCTTATTACAGCCTAGCGAGGAATTTGGCGGACGGAAAGAGAGAAAGCGTGAGAGAGACTGTGTCAGTGTTTGTCCCCTACTACCACTGGACAACCGGTGTTGGTTGGTGTGTTTACGTCCCTGTAACTTAGCGGTTCGGCAAAAGACACCGATAGAATAAGTACCAGGCTTTAAAAAAAAAAGAGAAAAAGTACTGGGGTCGGTTCATTCGACTAAAAATTCTTCAAGGCGATGCCCCAGCAGAGCGGCAGTCTAATGATTAAAACAAGTAAAAGATATACGTAAGATAACTTATTTCAGATTTTATTCAGTTGTTAAAACAACCGTCTGTTTACACCCTGTCAATAAGCGTGTGGACGGAGGAAGGTAAAGAGTCAAGGCTCGCGTGGAAGAAGCGTGTTAGCGTGTAGGCGACATGCTCTTTGAACCTG
>NC_068989.1:67045285-67046248 GCF_001194135.2 Octopus bimaculoides | reverse complement strand
TAGGGTTAGGGTTAATTGTTTCAGAATCGTTTGTTTATGTAGTCGGCACTTAATGTATATCGGCTGAATGGACGTCAGTGATTGGTTGAAATTACAGAAATACGACAACTTTAACATGGAATAATTTATGGATTTCTTTTTTTTTTAAGAAGACTAAGAGAAAAAGATGTTTTATATGACACATTCTACCAGTGTTCCAAGTTTCAAAGTGTTTCGTTAATGAAAAATGTGGCCCCCGTTTTAAAAAAGATCCCTCATATATTATTTGTATGATCTAAGTTCATCTCTGTTTCACCTTCGATAATGGTTACTGGATTGCAAGTGCGCAATTAGAAAATACAGAAAACGGATGTGAAAACTCGAGCTTTTGATCCTTGATCACGATTTTTTTTTTGTTTTTTTTTGCAACCCCCTTTAAACATTCACGGAATTACGTCGGGGATTGCAAGGCCGAAGCGTAGGAACAGCCAGGCGCCTTCCTGAATACCATCTGATATTTTAGGGTGGTGGGACGTTAACTAAGGCAAACACTTTCTTGTGAGCAGTCCAGTATCCTCACAGCGCCTCAAAATATACGTGTTGGAAATGTAATTAAAGAATTTTTTTTTATAGCATTGCCCCCAAATTTTTATTTTATAAATACTCCATGAAAATTAAGATTTGAATTTAATAATTATATATATAACACGTACATATATGATACATAGTGGAGGCGCAATGGCCCAGTGGTTAGGGCAGCGGACTCGCGGTCGTAGGATCGCGGTTTCGATTCCCACACCGGGCGTTGTGACTGTTTATTGAGCGAAAACACTTAAAGTTCCACGAGGCTGTACTCTTTCACCACATTTCAAAGGGCCAGCCTTGTCACACTCTGTGTCACGCTGAATCTCCCCGAGAACTATGTTAAGGGTACACGTGTCTGTGGAGTGCTCAGCCACTTGCACGTTAATTTCACAAGCAAGC
>NC_068989.1:67043986-67045275 GCF_001194135.2 Octopus bimaculoides | reverse complement strand
TACACGTGTCTGTGGAGTGCTCAGCCACTTGCACGTTAATTTCACAAGCAAGCTGTTCCGTTGATCGGATCAACTGGAACCCTCGTCGTCGTAACCGACGGAGTGCCAACCAACCATATGATACATATATAATGCAAAACCACATTAAAATACAAAGCTAAAAACCGAAGAAAACATGAGCGAAGTAGGAAAACAAAGAAAATGAAAGAAGAAAAAGGAAAGAATAAAAAAGCACCAGTTCAACACTAAGTGCATCAATTGGTCGAATACCACAAAGCTCAACGGAACCTACTGAAGCAAGCCAATGTCGCGAGCGAATGCCGTGGGCGAATGTCGCGTGCAAATGTCGCGAGCGTGTACTCGCGGCGTTACTGCAGATAATGGTGAGGTTAAGGCATTGGTGCAGCCAAGCACTCTCACGGGTATCACCTGATACCTCGGTGAGGCAAGCTGCTAACGATGACAAGAGCTACGCTGTTACTGGCCCAGCCCCTTCAAACGTCATAGGCTGGAAGAAATGGCTCACCAACAAGTCCCGATACTTAAGGATTCTGTTCCGTTCGGCTACGGAAGCAGTGACCTTCCAATTTACCTCAGCGGATGCAAAGGAGTCACAGATTGTAGCCTCCCAGATGAGGTACCTATCTTTCACTGTGGTACAAATGGTAAGACCACCTGGTCTCTTCCTATCGCATCTGGATAATCCTGTCGGCCTCAGAACTGAAGGGATATCAACGCAAGTCAGGGTCGGCTTAATGATAAGGTTTAGTTCGGTGTGACGAGTGAAACGACCAGCATTTAAGCGGCAAGACAAACCTCGAAAGCCTGTGGAATCGAGAAGCCTACCACAGCAACATCCCAACCGCCCATAAACGTCGACTCCCACTCTGAGTGCAATGGAGATGCGGAGCTCATTCAGACTGAGTAGACGCCAATGTTGGCCACTAACGGCATCAATCCAGTTCCTCGAGAATTTCGCACTTGCGGAAAGTAGGCGACACTTTGAAATTGATCAAAGAGAGAGAGAGAGAGAGTTGAACGCAGCACCTGAGCGCAGATTGTCCTATATTCTCTGCTTCCATCTGTAGCGTATACTCGAGTGAAATTCCTCTCTCCTTTATTGTATATACGCATATAGGAAAGTGGGTTATACATCTTTAGATTGTATACCTGACTTTCCTACTATAGAATTAAGAATATAACGGAACGCTGAACTCCAGACTAAACAACTTAAACAACATTTATTCAGGTGGTAAACATATAAACACATCTTTAGTTCTTGTTGTTAG
>NC_068989.1:67017980-67042758 GCF_001194135.2 Octopus bimaculoides | reverse complement strand
AAAACCGCTCTTGTTGAGTCGTGTTGACTATGGTTGGAGATGTTGGTAATCCGTAGTTCAGTCTCCATGGTCGTAATTTGTTCTTTAGTCGAGTACACCAGTTATAAGTTGGTAGTCCAGAGTCCATGCTGCGTTTTTTCTTCGTCGGGGGTCACCAGTTATAGGAAAGTGGGTTATACATCTTTAGATTGTATACCTGACTTTCCTACTATAAAATAAGAATATAACGGAACGCTGAACTCCAGACTAAACAACTTAAACAACATTTATTCAGGTGGTAAACATATAAACACATCTTTAGTTCTTGTTGTTAGTAGCAGATAACAGCTAGCCTTTGGCCGCTATTTGGACTCCGTTGTGTCCACTACTCTGATTAGTTGGTTTTGGCGCAATTTGTCTCTTACATGCTGGTAGGAGAGGAACCATAATTATACTCTGGCATTGCGAAGATAAATAAATGGTTGAATACTCAAAGTTTCCGTAGGGAATAATTTATTTCAAGGTCCCAACAACTAAGTTTCTCAATCATTAATTTCATCGTAGCACGGACTCTTCTGGGATGGGTAGCAGCTCTTAAACTAGAATCTTTCAGGCACCAGACGTTTAAACCAAAATTAAATCCCGACCTTGCAGTATCATCGCTTTCCAATCTAATAGTACAGGATTAAATAGGTCACCGTTGAACTCCCGAGGCAGAAAGAATATGCTTCTCATCAAATGATTGATAAAAGAGCTCACGATAAACTAACCAACTCTTCATAAAAAATATGACACTCAATGTCCTGTGGTGACTTAGTGGTTAGGGTGTTACACCCACGATCATAAGACTGTGGGTTCAGTTCCTGGACCTGCCCATGCGTTGTGTTCTTGAGCAAAATACCTCATTTCACGTTGCTCTAGTCCACTCAGCTAGCAAACAATGAGTCATATGGTGAAGTTGCGACAGGCGTGACAAGCTGACGATGGATTGTGAACATACCAAGAAAACAAACAGAAGGCCTCAGTATAGACGGTAACTTCTAGACTGACAAGCCTTGAGCATCCTTGGTGTTGGATATTACGTTTTTAATTTTTATCCCATGTCCTAGAGGTTCATAATCAAATCAAGAAAATTGTCTGGGAACAATTTTTTTTCCATTCCTTGAATACTTCTGAACCCAAGAGATTCAACATTTTGATTTCAAAAGCCTGCCATGATAATCGTTATAACGGTATAAATAATTGGATTAAGTAAGAGGAGACTTTACATGTGGCTTATTAAACAGGCGGCCAATGCTGGTTTGACCGGTATTCAAGATCTTAAATATAATTCGTTAAATAAAACACTAACGTAATTTTGCAATTAAAGGGAATTAACTCAATCCATTACAATCATCAATAAATTTCAAGAACAATTATTGAAAGTTGTAAGACTGAACCCAATGGATTCTGAATTTCCACAGGGTTAGTTTTGTGTTGGTACTTCAAGCATTCCGATTCTCTTTCCAGTACAACACCACAGGACAAAAAGAAGAAAATAATTTATCTTCGGGGTTTTGAATGAACAAATGAACTAGAAAATCTTATTGCAATTCCTGCTTTAGTCAAAATACACAGATCTTTAAACTTTATTAGTTGAAATGTTTGAAGTATGTGTGGTACTTTGATATATGTGGGCATCACTGAGTACTTCTGGTAGTGTGTGCATTTCTTTTACTTGTTGAGTCTGGAGGAAAGGGTACAACCCATAACCCTTGCAAGACCTCCGAAACTGGTGAAATCCATATCGGAAAGTTATAAGCAGGGAAGCGATTCCATTGAGGCGATGTTTTAGGGGAGCGGGGGAGGGGTTGTCAGATATGGCGGAACAAAAGGCTTTGGCGCACCATGAGTGATAAGAGGTGGAGAGACTATTGAATCGAGAGTCCGTGTGGGGGTGGTACAAGACCAATCAACTCCAAAGTAACTATTACAATAGCTACAGAAAAGATTAATAGAGGAGACAACTCACCTGTGAGCAAGAGATTGAGGTATGTCTGTCGGTGATGGAACGCCAAGTCAAGTGGTTTTTCTCTAGATGCGGTCCAGGATGTCAGTTTGTGTTGTAGATAACAGCGTCCTAGACGAGGGCGTAACATTCCATTGCGGCTTCATTCGAGCTTTGTAGAACGTCAGCTGCTGTTTGATGACTGGAATATCTCCTGGTCCTAAAGAGAAGGGCTAGTCTTTTGGATGCAGTCCCAGCTAGGGAAAGGATATGCTTTTGCTGGACGAGATCCTCGGCGATAGTGAGGCGCCGCATTTGGAGCAATTTAGAGCAGGGTGTCTGAGTGCAAGTCATGTTTAAAGAGGGTGTCGTACAATGGTGTATCCTTGATACGAGTAGTGCTTGAGTGCACTAGCGTAGCTAGAGTGTGTGCCGCCCAGTACAGCCCTTCCGTTTGTCGCTCCCGGACCCACAGAAAACATATTGCTTATAGCAGACCCAAAAGTGTCGCCCGGAGCGGACCGCCCCTACCGCCTTCCTTAGCTACGCTAGTGCTTGAGTGTTTTTTTTTTTTTGGTCGGCTGTTAAAAGAGACACCCTTTCAGAGGAGGATGCTTTCAAGGTCTCCCTTTATAAAATCATTGCAGGTTTGATGTGTGATAGCTAGGCTGCGTGTGGATGATGCACAGCTAAGGAAGGACGGAGAAGAACGAAGGGTCATGTTATCTGCATAGCAATAGGCATTGTTGGATGTGATACATGCCCATCGCTAAAAGGGATGGGGTACTGGACGGTATTTCACCCTCGCTATTTAACGGTGCACCCTCAGATTTAGAAAATACAGTTTACAAAAATCGTCCTGCAATATATTTCTTGAAGTCTAACTAACATGCCCGTCGCTAAGGGGTGGGGCACTGGATGGTAATGCCCTCCTCACTATTCAATGGTGCACCCTCAGATTTAGAAAATACTGTTTACAAAAATCTTCCTGCAATACAAATTTGTGCCCACTCAGAATGTTCTGAAGCACCCCCTGGCACCAAAGTCTGGCGACAGGCCTGATTTGACAGCAAATAGGTCAATGATATACAGTGGAGGCGTTTTCCAGTGGGTATTGGTGACAAATGCTTCATTGTTTAGAAGAAAATGAATAGAGTACTCTACAAAGTTGGTGGAAATTATTCTGGCAAGGGACCAGACGGATCGGTTGCAGACTGGATAGTAGGAAAGATTGAGGGTTGTGTGATGCATGAAGGCATCTTTTGCACATCAGATACTGTGTCATTGGATCTGCACCCCTGGGTGAATGGTACCCAGTTTTGTGGGAGTAGGCAAGATTCTTTAGCGGCTGTATGTGTTTTTCTTTTTTCCTTTTCTCTCTCTCTCTCTTTTTTAAAAAAAAATTATTACCCTAAAAACCGCAGAGCAACTACGAGTGAACCATTTGGAGGATTTTTTTTTACTGTGGAGAATATGAAGATCAGGTCTAAAAGGATGGTTTCAGCCGCTAGTTTAGCTGTTTCTGAAGTGTCACAGGGAAACATTGACAGTGCTAGGGACAGATGGTACGAAAGAAAAACAACAAAAACTAGCGGAGCTGACAGTGTGTGTGTGTGTGCGCACGCGTGTAAATCTTTTACATACACACACACACACACACATCGGAAATTGTGGAACATCATTCAATAGCTGCTGATGAAGAGATATTTGAGTCTGTTTTTTCCCCCCTTTGTCCTATTGGTGTGACATATTTTGCCTGCTTAGACACCCATACAACCACACACACGCGACGGAAACTGAAAGAAGCCCGTCCTCTCTGTGTGTGTGTGTGTCTTTGTGTTTGTCCCCTACTATAACTTGACAACCGATGTTGGTGTGTTTACATCCCCGTAACTTAGAGGTTCGGCAAAAGATATCGATAGAATAAGTACTAGGCTTACAAAGAATTAGTCCCAGGCTCAATTTTTTGGACTATATATCCTTAAAGGCGGTGCTCCAGCATGGTCGCAGTCAAATGACTGAAACAAGTAAAAGAATAAAAGAACACACACACACACACACACTGGCCAAAAGTCAACCGGCAATAAATTAAAATTCTATAAAAATACTATCTGTAAATCTGTATTGACTCAAATGGAAAAATGTTTCGCTCAAGGACTTCAGTTTGAACTATTTTCATGATGTTTCATATTTAGATGCTTTTATTAAATTTCTTCAGTTGTCAAATATAAATAAACCTCGGAATTAAATTGTTTTGATTTACTGTCAGGTCACTTTTGGCCAACCCTGTACATATACATATATGTATTGCATATATGAATGTGTACACACACACACACACATGAATATAGGCAATCTTTATATTTAATATAATTTTAAAAAACTGCATCAATAACAACAACTATAATAATAAACCGCATCTAGAATGTTCTTGTGGAGAAAAGAAATGTCATTCACGTGCATTTCGTTTCGTTAAACACGTTCCTATATTTAGAGGAAACCTTTGCCAGCACATGTGTTGTTCGTCCATTAAACCAGTCATTTGTTTAGAACAGAAATAAAGCTCAGGATACAGAATATTCCACAATGGATCCAAAGAAGTTAGCAGATATGCTCAACAGATTTCGAGGTGGAAGTAAACCTCTTACAGCTGGACTAAGCCTTTTTGCAATGGCTGGTGGTTTAGCTTACGGCATTTCCCAGTCCATTTATACCGGTATGCTCTCTCTCTCTTTCCTTCTCCCGTACATCTTCAATTAACCTTTAGAATTAACAAGTTTAACCCTTTTAAAAAAGTCAAAAAAAAACAAACCTGTATGTTTATTTTTGTTTAAATTCTTAAAACAGAAAGATTTAATTGATTTTTTTTCTTCTGTCGACATTATAATATTTGGTACAATTTCTGCAATGTTGTCATTTATATACACATTTCTGCTCCTTGTAAAGAAATCAACCCTCCGAAGGTCATTTACCTATCACCTTTTTTCCGCCCCATTTTTCTTTCTAATTAGGTTGTAGTTATTATAGCCTTCCAAAATGAGTTTATAAAACAATTTGGTATGGTATATTCCGAAGAAAATAGACTGAAATATTTTTATTATTAACTTCCGAATTATTTATTGTTGAGAATCAAGTCAACGAGGGAGCCAACATGTGGGCCTCGACTGGCTGAAAAAAAGAAAAAGAAAAAAACCCAGTCAAAATATCTTTAAATCATATTCCCATCCTTAGAAAAGCAAGAACACGTTATATAATATATTCCAAGATATCACTAAAATTGATGGTTTGGTCACTTTTGGAACATCTTTGATCATAGATCTGCTCGAACCAGAGCTGACCTAGGAGCTAATGAATAATCCTCGAACCTAACCTTACGAGGCCAGTCTTCACATTTACCTATTAGTGACAATAAAATAATTGCTTTTTAGGTCCAGATGGACTATATGTAATCTGAACCTTCCCCCCTTATTTATTATTTTTTTTTTACGAATCCCACGTTTTAGGCCATGGAGATTGCATATAGTCCGTCTCCGCTGCTTTTTATATAATAGAATGTCACTGATTAGTGAAAGTAATTATATTTTATATTATGTCATTTTTTAAAGTTCCCAGAACCATAAAAATTGCAGCAAATGGTTAGTTTCATCCAGTGCACGGACCGGGACCTACACTTCCATTTGTTTAGTCCTATACATACATACATACGACTAGTTTCATCATTGGACTTCAGGCATACTTGGGCTGAGGCAACGCCTTCAAGCATTTTAAGCTATCTGATCGACCTCAGCACTTACTTAAGTTTGGCTCTTATTTGTCGAGTTGCTAGGTTATGGGGGCTTGAAAAGGACATAACACAACATCAGTTTTTATACCAGTGTAAACATAATCACACATGACAAGCATCTGCGCAATATATATATATATATATATATATTTAAATAACACACACCGCGTTAGATATATGAATTAAACACATGAGTTCGATATAGTTTTCAATCGGGCAAAGTATATGTTTCGTTTCACCGGTTTAGGAAAGCCAATGTTCATATTTGAATTAAAGGCACTGCATTAGCCTCGGACTAAATACTTTACGTTCGCAATTTCCTGTTGTCGTCTTTACTTTTATTTTCTTGTGGGGTCAGTAAAATAAGTAAATAATTACTAGACCACTTCTGTTTCCCTACCACACGTGTTGTGGGCTCCGTATCTCTCAATGTTAGAAATCAATGTTTAAGTTGCACGTCGTGTTTTGCGTTCAAATCTTGTCAAGGTCAATTTTGCATTTCTTTTGCGGGTCATTAAAATAAGCGTATGTAAAGAGCTGAAGTGGAGTGAACTCTCACTCTTGGGAGCCTGTGTTTATTTCAATTAATTACGTCAAATTATTACTACAGTTTTACTTGCAAGTATTTTGGTGACGAGCCGTAGCCCAATCGGTAATGGGGGTTCTACCGAAAATTTCGTCATTTTTTTTTTATTGTTAACCGAAAGAAAACGTCGTCTCTTTTTAAATTATTTTAACTTGACTGTTTTCAGCACAGTACAGCTAGCGATTTCGTAACTTTTACTAATAGAACTGGTTCATTTGAAAGTTGAACGTCCTAACCACATTCATAGACTGAATATGAACACTGACTTTTGATTAGTTTTGCCTTTCACCCCTATCAGCATAACCGAGTATTTCCGTCTGTTAACCAGCTTACATATACTTTTATTTTAGTTTAAATTAATGTTTGCAATGTAGAATAAATCGATTCAGGTTCAGAAGGAGTGGGCAGTTAATATATACATCATTTCCGTCTATTTAATTGTGTTTGTGTGCTGGGGAGGTTAAATAACGGAGTTCTGATATTTTTGCTCGAAATACCAGAACTATCTCGCAACACAGACATCCTAACTCTATCTTTTTTACTGATGCTTGCCTTCACATACCATCACTAAATTCCTCACACGGCCATTTAACCACGTAATGTACACCAAGTCAGATGGGAGGATCCCAGAACGCCTATATAGTGAGTGAACTGGTTTCTGTCAAGAGAGCAGATTGATGCCCCCCACCTCACCCACCATCATCGTTTTAAAGATGCTTGTAAGAGCGACATGAGGCCTCTTTACATAAACGTTGTAAAGTGGGAAGATATTACCGATGATTGCTTCTGTTGGTGTGAGAAGTGGACAAGGGTTTAAAAAGATAAGAAAAATATATTTGAAGAAAATGCAACATCAAGACAAGACTAATAGACATTGTCTTCAACTGTAGCTGGGACCGCCACTCGCATGTGGGTTTCTAGTCACAACATATACTGTTCTGCCAAACAAGACTTTCCATATGCAGATCTTACAAGACCATTGATGACTCGACAGTTCTGCATATAATTATTGATGATTTAAACAGTGTATATTTAATGATCTGAAATGCACTATTTAACTTTTTTAGTTAAGCCATGATATTCTTACCAAAATATCAGACTTCACTAAGACAGCCCAGAGAACTTTTTTCGCTAAAAATAGCCCTAAAAGTTCCTTTCTATGGACACATAGATACATTGTCTTTAAGCAGATCCCCAGTAGGACTGAAACCAAGTGAAGCTAGTTTTTCTGTCCACAGAGAGGTTAAACAGATATTTGTTTACATTCATGCAAGTATTCAGTTCTGAGATGGTTATGAAATTTACATTGCTTACAAAAGTTACTTCTCCATGTAAATTTCTACATGTCTTGTTTAAGTACACATATTCCCTCACAATGGTTATTTGCTCTTTAATTTATAATTATATTAAAGGATATTTTATTGCTTTATTTATCCCTCTTTCAAGCTCCCTCTCAGTTACACCCATCCCCTCTTCCATTATATAAGTAGTCATGTAGCTCATCTCTAGTACAAAACCATATTCTATTCTATTCTCTTACTTCAGCATCTCATCTCCTAGTGTAGAGTTGCTTACCTCTCTATTGTAGCCCAAATTAGTTAAAAGGGATCTTAGACTTAGGAGCTGCATGACAACCTGATTTTGCTGGCACCACAAACAAAGCATTGCAACCATTTTGCAGTGGTTGGCATTAGGAAGGGCATCCAGCCATAAGAGACAGACATGGGAACATGATGCAGTTCTTGGACTCAATAGATCCTGTTAAATCATCTGGCTTATGTTAGTATGGAAGATGGACCCTAAAAGAGAAGGATATTCATGCTTAAAGTAGTATTGAGAATTTCATGGTACAACAATCTTCTTCAGGTTTTGTCTCTAGTGAACATCTGCGTAAGCCTGTTCAGATTTTTCTTACTTGATTATGCCAGCCAAATAATCAGAATAACGTCTTGTGTCCTTACAGGATTATTTGGGATGTTTTAGGAGTGTATCACTAATGATATTTCTCTAAACCAGAATAAAGAAAAGATGGTCACAATTAAGAGAAAAATTTAACTAGTGGGTCCCTTAGTGGCTGGTAGCAGAATGATCTTCAAATATTGGGGCTGATGATGAATATAGAAATAAACAGCCTTAAATCAGACACTGACTCATTTTGGCAAGGCATAGCACCCAGCAGCCACCTGGCCTTATGTCTGGGGTGACAAGTTAAAGATTGGAAAGAAACATGGTAGTTGTGCAATCCTGATGGAAAATTCATCTACTGACCATCAGCAAAACTTACATCTGTAGTCAAAGGCTAGGATCACCAAGTTCCTGAAGTGTTTTACAGCTAATGTCTAGCTCTGGCAACCATAAAGGTTATTAAGCTTATGAAATATTTAATAGACTCCCAATCAAATCCGATCTTTGTCTCACATTGTCCACATGACGCTAACAAAAGAACACATATTGTTCTGGTATTGACTATAATCCAGTGTTATAACTTCTTTCTATCAAGTGCAAGAAGAGTTGTCATTATCACCACCCCAGTACATCCTCTTTTCCATGTTGGCATTGGTTTGGTAGGGTACCATGATCCAAGTCACTTCGTATTGAGAGCTACCGATCCTAAAAGACTGGCTCTTTTACTTGTCAATTGGCTACCTTTCCTAATGCTAATCCTTTTCCAATGTCAGCCAGGTGCATCTTCTCATAGCACCAGCACTAAGGAGGTTGAATATATCTTTGCAAGACAGAATTAAAGAGACCTCACAGTCCCATACATCATTTGCCAATCACTTTACACATTATGATTGGTGCATTTTCATGGCACCAACTCAATAGAGTGTGAAATATGAATAGTTTAGTATAAGCAGTCTTTGTGAGTTTGGTTTTAAAAGGGGCTGATACTGTCGTTAGAGAGGGTCAAGTTACAGGTTACTTTCAACATTTTTTTTCCCATACTGCGATAACATTGCAATAATATTGAAGTTTTAACTTTAAGATGTCATCATTGTATGATGGTTAGTTAGTTTCTTATAGCCTGAATCAGTTAGTCTGTGATTCTGGCCTTCATTCTCACATTCTCAACAATGATGGTAGGAAATGTTAGACTTTCTCCAAAATTACTAGTTAGTTGTTCTTGTTTAGACTCAGATTAGTCCAGAGATCAGATTTCTCATCAAAGGTGATTCAGCCACAATCATCCTATCTTATTTTCATTTACAATATAACCAACACTACTTTATACAATGTATCCTTTTAAGATGGTAAGGTGTTATTGAAGGGAGATTTAGTTGCTATTTCCAACACATCAAGCAAGTGTATGGAAGCTCCTTGAGTGATGGAATGGAAATCTCTTTTATTTTCATATTTATGGTGCTTTGATGCTGAGAAAATTTGTTTGAAAACAAATGCTCTGTTCTTAGTCTTCTATTATGTTATAGGGTGCATTTTAGGGCTATAAATTAACCCTTTTGATACCAGTCCACTTGAGACTACCCATGGTTCTATGATAGCGACTTGTTTTTTTTTAAGTGTTCTACATTAAAAGCTTTCATTAAAATTTCATGATAACTTATGTTCTGAAGACCAGCTAGATAATTCTTTCAATTATAGGCACAAGACCTGACATTTTAGTAGTGGAGTTTAGTTGATTTCATCAACCCTAGTGCTAACTGGTACTTTATTTTATTGAACCTTGAAAGAATGAAAGGCAAAGTTGACCTTGGCGGAATTTGAACTTGGAATGTAAAGACAGATGAAATTCCTCTAAGCATCTTGTCCAGAGCACTAACAGTTCTATCAGCTTGCTGCCTTAGTGAACCAGCTAAACTCTCTCAGACCTGGGCTCCCGTGTCTAACTTTACTCTCCACTTGGAGTCCTGAGTTAAGAAATAAATTGTTATATATACAGCTCAAGAGGAACAATTGCAGGCAAACTAATGGATAGAATCAGCTGCATGTACTTTTTCTACTTCTGTTGTTCATTACTGCTTTACTGGGAATCTAGCTGAGATGATGTTCTGCCTATTCCTACTAGAGTGGGGACATAGCATGGCAAGGTTAATAATCCTTTCTACTATAGGCACAAGAGCTGAAATTTGGGGGTAGGGGCCCCAGTTGATTAGATCGATCCCAGTATGCAACTGCTACTTAATTTATTGACTCTGAAAGGATGAAAGGCAAAGTTGACCTCAGTGGAATTTGAACCTGGAACGTAGCGACTGGTGAAATACCACTAAGCATTTAGTCCAGCTTGCTAATGATTCTGCCAGCTCGCCGTCCTTTGGCAGGGTTAATAATGACAATAATTTTACTAAATTCTTCATTATTTTCAAGATTAACTGAAGTGAAGGCAAGGTATTTCATTTAGAACAGTGGTTCTCATCTGGGGTTTATATGGCCCCTTGTGGTCCATATAAGATTTTAGGGGGTTCACACAAGGTAAAGAGCAGATTGCGTCCACAGTATTAAACAGCTAGGTACTTTTTATCTAATGTTTTACATATTTCAGCCTACACAAACAAGTGAATGTGTGATAGATGAAATTGGAATTTTGAAATAAGTATCTATAAAACTAGTTTTTAACCTTTTAGCATTTAATGTGGACATATCTGATCCAAATATTCTACCTTTTTTTTTTATGTCAAAACTGATCAGATCTATCCTCTCATACCTACCCTACAATGTCATTCTAAAAATATACAATCACACCATTGAAATCTCTAAGCTACAACATAATGCATGATTAATTCTGCTCACAAAGTATTGCTTCACCTGAGACTGTAGTAGAAGACACTTTCCCAAAGTACTATGTTGTGAGATTGAAACCTAATTATTATAATGCATGTTCCTTTAATACACATACTATACTTTTGAAGGTGCATGGTTCAGTGGTTAGTGTTGGGCTTATAATCATCAGGTAGTGAGTTTGATTCCCGGACTGGGCTGTGTGTTGTGTTATTGAGCAAGACACTTAATTTCACATTGCTCCAGTTCACTCAGCTGTAGAAACGAGTTGCGATGTCACTGGTGCCAAGCTGTATCGACCCTTACTTTTCCCTTGGATAACATCAGTGGCGTGGAGAGAGGAGGCTGATATGCATGGGCGACTGCTGGTCTTCCATAAACAACCTTGCTTGGACTTGTGCCTTGGAGGGTAACTTTCTAGGTGCAATCCCATCGTCCTTCATGACTGAAAGGGTCTTTTATACCTGCACCCATGTTAATTTTTCCCTTTATGGATATTTACTTGTATTTTTATTTAATTTAATTCTTTTTTTGTCTTTTGACAGTTGATGGTGGTCATAGAGCCATTATTTTCAGTCGAATTGGCGGTATTAAAAAGGACATTTATGCAGAAGGGCTGCATTTCAGGTGAGAATTAATTGCTTTCATAATTCTAGGCCATGGTGCTTGGTCTTGCATCTGTTATGCAGCTGCATTAAATGCAGAGCAATTTTGTTATTCACCCAAAATTTTAGAAAATGCTTCTTAAAAACTGGCAAATATTGTAAATTTTGTTTTATATTATAAGCTAATATTTTATACATAATCTACTAATTTTGAGAAATATAAATTGAAAAAGCATTTTCAGTTGTTTCCTTCTTCATAAGACATTTTTGGTGATGGAACTCTTGAATTATTTATTTCTAGGATTCCATGGTTTCATTACCCTATTATTTATGATATTCGGGCTCGGCCAAGGAAATTGTCTTCTCCAACTGGTAGTAAAGGTAAGAAGAGCTTCACATTATTATATTTTTGCATGTTTGGATGGTGCTTTTTATGTGCCACCGGCACAGGAACCAGTAAAGGTGTACTGGTGTCGGTCATGATTGGTTGGTGCTTTTTACGTGCCATCGGTACTGGAGCCAGTAAGGCGGGCCTGGCAACGAACACGTTTGGATGGTCCTTTTTAAGTGCCACTGGCACAGGAGCCAGTCAGTGGGCATTGGCATTGGTCATGATCGGTTTGTGCTTTTTACATGCCATCGGCATGGGAGCCAGCCAAGGGGCACCGGCCCCAGCTACAATATTGGTTTTACTTGACTCAACAAGTCTTCTCAAGCATATCATATCGCCTGACACATCAGGAGTATTTTTTAACAGGGCTGAATGTGAGTGGCTGCCATCTCACTTTAGTTGCTGGGTCTTCTCAATCATAGTGTGTCTCCAAAGGTCCCTGTCTCCTTTCATTGCCTCTGTGAGGCCCAATGTTCGAAGGTCATCCCTCACCACCTCATCCCATGTCTTTCTAGGTTTACCTCTTCTACAGGTTCCTTCTACAGTTAGGGAGTGGCACTTCCTCACAGCTGTCTTCATTCATACGTAACACATAGCCATACTAGCGCAGTCGTCTCTCTTGCACACCACATTTGATGCTTCTTCTGCCCAATTTTTCTCTCAGGACGCTTACACTGTTGTGGATCATACTAGATTCATTTCTTTCAAGCCTACACGTCCTCAGCATTCATGGCCCATGTTTCACTGCCGTGTAGCATGGCAGTTTGCACACATGCATCATACAATCTACCTTTCACCCAGAGCGAGAGGCCTTTAGTTGCCAGCAGAGGTAGGAGCTCCCTGAACTTTGCCCATGCTATTCTTACCCTAGTATTCTTACACTCTCTTGGCAACCACCTCCTCTGCAGACTTGGTCGCCTAGGTAGCAGAAGCTAATAACTACTTCTAGTTTCTTCCCCTGGCATGTGATGGAATCTGTTTTCTGTACATCTTCAGTGTTTAATGTCCCATTGCATCTGCCACACACAAAAACTATTGTCCTGGTTAACCTTCATTTGATATTGCTTCACCTTTTATGTGTCCATAGCTTACACTGGGTACATCGTATGGAGTTTCTACCCATGCCTTTTCTACAGACTGAGCAGGGCCATCTACCTGAGGGGGGTTGTGATTTGACAGCCTTCCTACTTACTAAGACTTTGGTTTTGGCTAGGTTAACCCTAAGGCCCACAGAATTCAGTTAGGCTGGTGACCAGTGTAAAAATGAGGTTCTTATTAGCAACAGGTAAATTATAACCATATAACAGTAGCCTGGTGTAGTCTTTTACCTGGTCGCCTCATGTCAAACTGTCCAACCCATGCCAGCATGGAAGGTGAACGTTAAATGATGATTACACACACACACACACACACACACACACACACACACACACACACACACATTCAAGACTTTTTGAAATCTTTAACATTGCTAGCAGGAGTGAGATGTGGTTTATATTTTTGATTGAAAAAAAAAAAAAGAAGAAAAACTCTTGTAATTTCATGTATGCTTATATATTCTATTTTCTAACTGCAAACATTCTTCAGTTTGCAGTTCTGTTGTTTTGAAATAGCATAAAATAAATCTACCTTTTATTTTCTAATTATATCAATTGATGTTTTTTCGTTTGTAGATTTACAAATGGTTAATATTTCTCTTCGAGTTCTCTCTCGGCCAGATGCTTTGCATTTACCTGCCATGTACCGACGATTGGGATTAGATTATGAAGAGCGGGTGCTACCATCAATTTGTAACGAGGTAAGGAACGAGTATTTGTTTTAAATTAGGTGCATGGTTAATTTTTTTTGTTATAGATGGGATTTTGTCAGTTGAATCAGTAGTCATGTAAAAGCTGTAGTAATCTAATTTCATTTGATATAATGAGCTTATTTCAGATCTACTCAAAAATTTAAGGTTTGAAGTCATTATGTAACACTTGTTTTCCATGCTGGCATGGGTTGGATGGTTTGACAAGCTGGCCAGCTGAAGAGCTGCCTAGGTTCCAGTCTACAACTGAATGCTCCTCCTAATGTCAACCACTTTGTAAAGTGTATTGGGTTTTTTTATGCAGGATCGGCATAGGTATATTTTTGTGGTACCGGTATGGGTGTTTTTTACATGGCATCAGCAGCCACAAGACCACAAGATTAGGAATGCTCAGCTGGGGAGAGATGCTGGGGACATGCTGGTACGCAAGGACAACCATACTTTTACTTAGCTTGACTTGTCTTCTCAAGCACACCAAACCACCAGGAATCTCAGTCCCTGTCATCCCCCCTGTGAGGCCCAATGTTTGGAGATCCTTTCTCATCAGTTCACCCCATGTCTTTCTGGGGTCTACTCCTCCTACATGTTCCCTCCACAATAAGAAATTGGCACCCCTTGATGCAACTATCTTCATTCAAATGCATTACATGAGCATAACAGCACAGTCTTCTCTCTTGTACACTACATCTGATGCTACGTATACCCAGTTTTTCTCTGAAATCACTTACACTCTGCTGTATATGCACACTGACATTACCCATCCAGTGGAGCATACTGGCTTTATTTCCTTCAAGCCTTTGCATATCTTCAGTAGTCACAGCCCATGTTTCACTGCCATGTAGCATAGCTGTTTGTACACATGCATCCTACAATCTGCCTTTCACTCTGAAGGAGAGGCCCTTTGTTACTAACAGAGGTAGTAGCTCTGAACTTTGCCCTGCCTATTCTTAGTCTAGCAGCTATGCTTTTGGAACAGTCTCCACCACTACTAACTTGGTCACCTATGTAATGGAAACTGTCTACTATTTCTAAGGATTCCTCCTGATATTTAGAGGGGTCTATTTTCTGCTCATTTCTGGTGTTTAATGTATCTGCACATCTGCCACACATAAAGACTACTTTCTCTGTTAGTCTTCCAGTGATACTGCTTCACCTCATGTGTCCACAGCTTGCACTGGTACACTGTATGGAGTTTCTTTACAGTAGTTATAAAGAATGTCACTGTTATAAGAGCAGTGTCTTCTGTTTTCTGTCTTCTGTGAAACCATCTCTAACTATGGGGACAATATTGATTTCAAATTTTGGCACAAGGCCTGCAATTTTTTGGGGGAAGGAATAAGTTGATTACATTGACCCAAGTGCTCAACTCAACTGGTAAATTCGCCCTCGACAAAATTTGAATCTAGAATGTTGTTGGCACTCCGTCGCTTACAACGTCGAGAGTTCCAGTTGATCCGATCAATGGAACAGCCTGCTTGTGAAATTAACGTGCAAGTGGCTGACCACTCCACAGACACGTGTACCCTTAACGTAGTTCTCGGGGGAGATTCAGTGTGACAGTGTGACAAGGCTGACCCTTTGAATTACAGGCACAACAGAAACAGGAAGTAAGAGTGAGAGAAAGTTGTGGTGAAAGAGTACAGCAGGGTTCGCCACCATCCCCTGCCGGAGCCTCGTGGAGCTTAAGGTGTTTTCGCTCAATAAACACTTACAACGCCCGGTCTGGGAATCGAAACCACGATCCTATGACCACGAGTCTGCTGCCCTAACCACTGGGCCATTGCGCCTCCACATCTAGAACGTAAAGACAGACGAAATGCAGCTAAGCATTTCATCCGGCATGCTAATGATTTTGCCAATTCTCTACCTTAACTATGAAGAAATATTGATTTCAGTTTTTAGCACAAAGTCAGCAATTTTGGGGGAAGGACTAAGTTGATTATATCAACCCCAATGCTTAACAGGTATTTATTTTATTGACCCCGAAAAAATGAAAGGCAAAGTCAGTCACAGCGGAATTTGAACTTAGAATGTTAAGACGGACGAAATGCCAGTAAGCATTTCGTTCTGTGTGATAATTTTACCTTAACTATGAGGGAACTATTACTTTGCTTGTAAACGGTGAGGGTTGCCAACAACAAAAATACATTGAAACGATGATGAATGGTCTTGAATGATTATGCTAATTGTATAATGGAATGAGTAGTGAAGTCATGTCTCAGAATGTTCAAATTCACTGTAGAGATGCTTTCAAGAGTCGGGGTTTTTTTTTTTACTCCCTGGAAAGTATTGTATGAAAAATTAAGCAAGGTAGGGTCGTTTTAGGTTTTTTTTTTTTTTTACAAACAGATTTAGAAAGAGTTGTTTCCCTTTAGCCTGCTCTGATTTTAAATAACACCTAAATGGTTTAAACTTGCGAATTTAGCAACACACGTTTTAACTCCCCCCCCACGCTCTCTCTTCTTTGAAGCAGCACCAGTTATTTAAAAGAGCATTTGCTAAAGCCTTTTTTGAAGTTACAATTACGTTTAAACATATATACATACATACACATACTTCATACAATGTGTGTGGTATGTTTATAAACATATAAAGTATATATGGCAATGTGTATGGTGTATGCATGTTTATAGATATACATATGTGTGTGTGTGTGTATATATATGTATATATATGTATATATATATATATATATATATATATATATATTTATAAGTGTATATAGTGTGTATTGGTATGTACATGTATGTGTGTACACACACACACACACTGTTTTGAAGAATGCAAAGCAAGCACAGTATAGATATCTATGAGGTTGTGTTCAGATAGATGGAAACTAATATACACTTTAAAAAGATGGAAAAAACGGCGGGGTGTGTGTGTGTGTGTGTGTGTGCAAAGCAGCTGAAGATAGAAGGGGAGTGGTGATGGGCTACATATTCCAGTGTGTCTCTAGCATAGAAAGTTAGGCATACTCTTCTGATGAGGGTGACCTGGCTTCCCCTAAAAGATCCATAGGAACTTGAGTTATTATATACACTTATAACATCATGGGTGTTTATTATGTATGAATGGTCAAAGCATAGGTCATGGTGCCCTTGAAACAGCTGTCAAGATAAGACTTACATAACTTGTTTTGTTTACTTTGTATTCTTTATTCTGTATATTGTATTCCATGTAAATATATGTATTAAGCCTATTTGTGATTATCAACCTTTGTACTTATGTGTAAAAGCCTTTTTCGTCTGTCTTTATGTTGTGGGTTCAAATTCCACTGAGGTTGACTTTACCTTTCATCCTTTCGGGGTCGATAGATTAAGTATCAGTTACACTCCAGGGTTGCTGTAATCGACTGTCCCTTCCCCTAACTTTCAGGCCTTATTTCTATAGTAGAAAGCATATGTAAAAGCCTTTTATTTTTATTTTCTCTCCAGGTTCTGAAAAGTGTCGTTGCCAAATTTAATGCCTCTCAACTGATAACTCAGCGACAACAGGTCAGTGTGCTTATTCGACGAGAACTACACAACCGTGCAAAGGATTTTAACATCATTCTTGATGATGTCTCTATTACAGAGCTGAGTTTTGGTCGGGAATACACAGCTGCTGTAGAATCCAAACAGGTTAGCTTCAGAAGGTTTTTCTCTTGTCTGTCTGTCTGCCTACCTCCCTCCCCAACATTTTAACCCTTTTAATGTCAACCTGCCTAAGACCACCTCACTGGTTTTATGGTACAGACTTCCCATTTTAATATGACCTAAACTAAAACCTTCAAAATTTCATTCTAATTTATGTTCCAAACTCCACCTTAAACTGGTCAAGTTATTTTATTAATTTCTTCATTATTTTTCAAAATTAAATGAAACAAAAGCTGTGAAGTTTGAAAGCGGTATGGTAACTAAAGGGTTAAAACAAGAAATTTTTGTCTCATGAGGTGGCACTAGAAAAATCAAATGTTATAAAGTTTACCTCTCACCACACAACAATTTCGTTAGTCACTGCTTATACTACAATCTCACCTCTCCTCTCTCCCATTGTCATTAATCTCACCTCTCCACTCTCCCATTGTCATTTCCTCTGTTCTTTTCCATCGTAATTCTTATTGCTTTCCCTCATCTTCCACTATCATTTCCTCTATGTATTCTCCCATTGTTATCTCTTCTCATCCCAATGAAGTACCATAGTTTAATTTAACCCCTCTGTGTGACGTTTCTAATGGTCTCCTGTTTATTTTGGTCTTTTTAGGTTGCCCAACAAGAAGCTCAGCGAGCTCAGTTTGTTGTAGAAAAAGCCAAACAGGAACGTCAACAGAAGATCGTACAGGCTGAAGGTGAAGCTGAAGCTGCAAAGATGATATCCTTTTATTCTGTTTGTGTGTTTTCCTTTCTATATTTCAGCTGATTGATCTTGAAGAAAGAAACCTTGCCTTATTTACTGATAATTGATACGGTCTTTATTGATGATTGACTCCTGATGATTTCACAATAATGTTGACTTATTAGTTTAACCATTTTTTTTTCTGTTCCCTACTTCATGTGAGACCAGCAGTACCCAATGTTCTTTAATCCTTTAGCATTTAAATTGGCCATATCCGGCCAAAATATTTTACCTGTTTTATGTTTAAACTGGCCATATTTAACCTCTGCCATCTACCCTATTATCTCATTCTAAAAATATCCAGTCACATCATCAAAATCTGAAAGCTTTAAGATAATACACGATTAATTCAAAGCAATGGGAATGAATAAGCATTACATTTGACAGAATAATCTGAACACTAAAGGGTTAAGGTTTTCCTAAACTAGTGAGGTTGATATTGATGTTTAAGATGAACTGCTGGAAGTGGATAGCTGTAGGGGAAATTGTGTGGAGGTGTGAGTTGTTGAGGGCTTGCAGTTCTGAGAGGAAAGATTAGTTGAATTATGTTGAGGGTGAGGTACAAAAAAGTATACAGCTTGCTAGTTCAGAGGTGCTGTTGTAGTGATTTACCTGCCATGTACCTACGATTGGGGTTAGATTATGAAGAGCAGGTGCTACCATCAATTTGTAAAATTGATACAGTACACTAATATTGTTCTAGAGCAGTGGTTCCCAAACAGGGTCCATATGGCCCTTGGGGGTCCATGTAAAATTTTGTTAAAATTTATTTGCAATAAGTTATTACTTCTACAATACACAAAATATATTAATTTTTTCTGTAACAATTCCTAATAATATTTAATTATAAAAATATTTTTTAAAACATTGAATGGCTAGAAGGGTCCATCCAAAGGTAAAATAGGAATCAAAGGGATCCACAGGTAAAAAATGGTTGAGAAGCGCTGTTCTAGAGGTTGCAGTATGTTGAGAAAAGATTTATTAATTGGTCAAACCGTTTGCTTTTTACTAATGCAGACTAAAATATTGTTTAGCAGCTGCAGTTTCCTTTAAAATTCAGTTTTAGGTATGGTATGTGTGTTTGATTGTCATGAAATTCATCAGAAATTATGAGGTCTAGTGCTCTTGTTGTTTGTGAAGATTTTAGTTGTGTGATCTTCATGAGAAGGAAATTGTAGGGCAGGTATGCACAACCTTTTTTGTTCAAAGGGCCAAATTGTGAATTCAGTTATTCGAGGCAGGCCACAAGGTATATCATAATTTGGATGATCAAGAAAGATACAAAACAGTAGCATAGAAAAGGTTATTGAAAATTTTAGGTAACAAACATCTTAAAATTGCTTAGAACGCCTAACAAGTTTATATCATGTATTCCACCAAAAAGGAGTGTGTTTTGATGGATATGGCAATTTACTCAAAGACATGAAAGGAAATATAATAATAAAAGTTAATAAATAGGTACTATTATGTGTGTTTTCAGTGTGATTGTGGTACCTTGTTCACTGTTAATTTTCAGTTATTAAAATTAGAAAGTTTTTGTAAAATGGTTTTGTGGGCTGCATAAAATGCCCTTGTGGGTTGCAGGTTGTGCATTGCTGTTGTAGGGATTTTCTTTGACATGTGTAGGAAGATTTCATTTTATTGTTTAGACAAAGGGACTAATAGTTATGTCATTATTGGAGGATAATTAAGGTGGTGAGTTGGCAAAATGATTGTCTGTCTTTTATGTTCTGAGTTCAAGTTCCGCCAAGGTCGACTTTCTTTTGCCCTTTTGGAGTTGATAAAATGAGTACCAACCAAGTACTGGGGTCCATGTAGTTAACTCCTCACTCCTCTCAGAAACTGCTGGCCCTGTACTAAAATTTGAAACCATTCTTGGAGGATGTTTTCTGACTTTCTTCCTGTTCATGGAGGTAATGTTTGTATAGTATGAAGTATCTTCAATGAATCTGAAAAGTGCCAATGTGAAAAATGGTATTAAGATGTGAAGGGCAGGATATCATCTGCATACAAGTATGTACAGTCAGAAGTAAGGATGAGGAAATTGTTATGTACAGAAGGAAGAATATGAGAAGGACATGGCTGAGTCTTAGGTTAAACCAGAAATGATGAAATGGAGGTTGGAAGGAGAAAGAGCTTGTTAATAGATGAAGATGATCATCTGAATCGGAGATGAAAGATAGAGGTTGTTGAAAGATGGGTAACTATATTATAAGGTTCTTTGATCTGGACTGGGCTGAAGGCTTAGTAGCATTGTTTACACTGAAGTCTTAGAGAAATGTAGAGGAGATGGCTTTTGTCTGCATCCAGAAAGATAGCTTTACTCTTTGATGACAACTTGCAAGAAAAATCATAATCCTGAAGGTAGTATTGATGTGAAAGGACTGACTAAGAGCTGAAAGAATGAGATAAAGGAGACCAAAAACTGACCTCATCATTTATACTCTAAAAGACTGATCCCTAATAGTTTTCAGACTTCACATGGCATTCATTTTTTTCACAGGGACTGTTATATTTCAAGCAGGTTTTATGCTCATATTTTACGCAGTAAAATATTTATTATTTAAAAATATGAAATATTGTTTTCTTTAACCTTGTTACCTTGGAAATGCTATATCTATAAACCCTGGATATTTAAAGTTGAGGAAGATACGGGCTGCACAATCAATTTCTAAAACTGTATGTATCTTTGATTTATTGTCTTTTCTTAACTGTTTGGATATTTTTTTTTCCCAACTAAGTTTCTTTAGAATATTATACTTTAGAATATTATACTTTTCAAATGATTTTTCAGCTTTGCTATGTATTTGAATAGGGACAATAGGTCCAACCCATGCCAGCATGGAAAGTGGACGTTAAATGACAATGATGATGACAATGTAAAGTAAAACAGACACTTGTGGTGTAGTTGGGCATAACATCTTTAGTGTTAGTGGAATGATAAAAAATATACTCAGTCCACACTGAAGTGGTTTGTATTTGGAATTAACCAACAGAGGTGATATAAGTTAAAAAGAAGACAATGACAACTGTTCTAGTGTTGCCAATGACAACTGTTCTAGTGTTGCCAATGACAACTATTCTAGTGTCGCCAGTGGCAACTATTCTAGTGTTGCCAGTGACAACTATTCTAGTGTTGCCAGTGACAACTATTCTGGTGTTGCCAGTGACAACTATTCTAGTGTTGCAAGTGACAACTGTTCTAGTGTTGCCAATGACAACTGTTCTAGTGTTGCCAGTGACAACTGTTCTAGTGTTGCCAGTGACAACTGTTCTAGTGTTGCCAGTGACAACTGTTCTAGTGTTGCCAGTGACAACTGTTCTAGTGTTGCCAGTGACAACTGTTCTAGTGTTGCCAGTGACAACTGTTCTAGTGTTGCCAGTGACAACTGTTCTAGTGTTGCCAGTGACAACTGTGCTAGTGTTGCCAGTGACAACTGTGCTAGTGTTGCCAGTGACAACTGGGCTAGTGTTGCCAGTGACAACTGGGCTAGTGTTGCCAGTGACAACTGTTCTAGTGTTGCCAATGACAACTGTTCTAGTGTTGCCAATGACAACTGTTCTAGTGTTGCCAATGATGACCACTCTAGTGTTGGTGGTATTTAAAGTGGAATATAAAGTGGTTGGTGATAGGAAGAACATCCAGTTATAAAAACCAATGCAAAAATGATGTATATAAAATCAAAATTATCTTGTTTTCCTCTGTTCTTGTGTATGTTGAGTGAGACAAAGGAGCATGGCTGGTTGCAAGATAAAGGCGTATGGCTGGTTGTGAGATGAAGGGGCATGGTGGGTTGCAAGATGAAGGACCATGGTGGATAGCAAAATAAAGGGCCATGACTGGTTGTGAGATAAAAAATCATGGTGCTTATGAGACAGCAGACTCTGGTGGGTTGTGAGACAGGACTGTGGCAGGCCACAAGGCAAGTAGACTGTGGCAAGTGAGGGGGCTGTAATGGGTTTGCAAGACAAGATTCTTGTGGGTTGCGAGAGATGGAGGACTGTGGGGGTTTGGTGGGGTTGTGAGACAACACCAATTCACTCCATGTCAACATGAGAAGAAAAACTGATGTGGAATGGTGATGATTATGATAATCACCCTTGATGACATGATTATGATATATGCATCTGTGATCGAGAGGTGAACTTTACAAGCCAACTATTTCCTCTAAGAGGGCAATAACTCAGAATATAAGAACTGAAAAAGGAGATAGGTTGTTCTTTAGTCTTATTGAATAGGACAATCTGTCTGGTATTGGTGGCACAATAAAATGCATCCTGTTGACACTGTGACATATGCAACAAAGCTGGTTGTTTTTTTCTCTGTTGCTGTGTGTTTGATGACAACTGCAATGAGGGATGAGTCCTGTCTGATTCATGCTACTGTAGTATTCCTGCTTGTGATATTTATATCATGTTTTCATCAACCAATGTGTGAAGTTTATGTGCAGGTAGTCAACTTGCTAGAAATAGCAGCTAATCTCTCGTATGCCTTAAAAAAATAGATTTTTTTTTACAATATAGTCTCTAAGACACAAAATGATTTGATGATCACAGTTGGAACATTTTTTAGCATAAGACTGCTGGACCAGTGTTAACTTGGTGTGTGTGTGTATCATCTTCAACAGTGTATTTCATCACAAGTTTCAATGCATTTTATTTTGTACTTTTTTTGCAGATTGCTTCTTCCCAGAATCGGGCTTTCTTGAATTCCAATTCCTTGATGTTAAACATTATGGATCCTTTATTTGGAGAGTCTGCCAACAGTCTGAAAAAGTAAAAATTCATACCATTATTCCTTTTTGGAAAAATAATTTCCAGATGTAATCACGTGAATACATAATCCACTACAGTAGTGAGAAAGGTTTGAAAAATTGAAATTTTTTTTTATTCTCTAAAATATGTGTAAACAAAAGTAAATAAAACCAAAATATATAATTACTTAATACATTTTGTTTTTGTGTTTTTATTTTGTACAAATTTTGAAAATCTTAATTTGATGGAAGATGTGCTGATCTCTAATTTGGAGGATGGAGTGCTGATTTCTAATTGTGGTGGGAACCTGTGGAATGGGTAGACCCAGGAAAATCTGGAATGAGGTGGTGAAATATGATCCTCATTTGTTGAGTCTCACAAAGGCGATCACAACTGACACTTCTAGTGATCTGCTGTGCTTGAGAAGACACATGAAGCTAGGTGAATTCATAGTTGTGACCAGTGCTGGTGACATGTAAAAGACACCAGAACACTGTGTAAAGTGGTTGGCGTTAGGTAAGGCATCAAGCTGAAACATGACTGGAGCTCAGTACAGCTCTCCGACTTACCAACTCTGGCCAAACTGTCTAACCCATGTCAGCATGGAAAAAGGACATTAAATGATGATGATGATGATATAAGTACACTTTTCTTTTCTCTTTCTATCCTTTTTGTTTTTGTTTACCATGTCTATAGTAAATGTACAACTTCAATATAAGGCAGTTGAGTGGCAGAATTGTTAGAGCATCAGATAAAATACCTTTTGAAATTTAGTTACAACCCTCTGTTTTAAGCTCAAATTCTGTCAATTTTAATTGCACGCCTAACGTCACAATTTTCCCATGACCGGTCTCAACCATTTAAACAAAAGAAAACACTCTATGGCAAGGTCCAGTAAGGGTAAAGCGCAAAGACCACCTTCAGTCATGAATGACCATCGGATTGCACTTAGAAAGTTACTCTCTGAGGCACAAGTCCTGATAAATTTGTTTATAGAAGACCAGTAGTCACCCCTGCATGCCAGCCTCTTCTCTCTTCACTCCATCAACGTTATCCAAAGAAAAGTGAAGGCCGATACAGCTTGGTACCAATTACGTCGCAACTCATTTCTACAGCTGAGTGAATTGGAGCAACGTAAAATAAAGTGTCTTGCTTAAGAACACAGCACACAGCCCAATCCGGGAATCGAACTCATTACCTCATGACTGTGAGCCCGACCACTGAGCCATGCACCTTCATATTGCAAGATCCAACAAAGTCTCTGTGGCTATTCAACTATTCGATAAACACCTGAAACGATCTTGAACATTAAAGGTGCTGAATTACTAGTGAATTGAATCTGGAGGAGTCTGATATTTTAAGGCAAACACATACCAATTTCCAACCAAATATCAATGCAATATTCACCAAACACATATTAGGCTAGAAAGAATGTCCTGTAGTATTTGTGACTAGATCACATTGAAGGTAGTTTTTCAACGATGATGTTGGCAGTTCTTTGTGTCTGAAGATCACGAGGAAGAGAGCAAGATCTTTTTCAGTTGTTGGCACTGCGTCGTTGACGTCGAGGGTTCCAGTTTATCCGATCAACGGAACAGCTTGCTCGTGAAATTAACGTGCAAGTGGCTGAGCACTCCACAGACACGTGTACCCTTAACGTAGTTCTCGGGGATATTCAGCGTGACACAGTGTGACAAGGCTGACCCTTTGAAATACAAGCACAACAGAAACAGGAAGTGAGAGAAAGTTGTGGTGGAAGAGTACAGCAGGGTTCGC
>NC_068989.1:67016276-67017714 GCF_001194135.2 Octopus bimaculoides | reverse complement strand
CATCATCATCGTTTAACTTCCGCTTTCCATGCTAGCGTGGGTTGGACGATTTGACTGAGGACTGGTGAAACCGGATGGCAACACCAGGCTCCAATCTAATTTGGCAGAGTTTCTACAGCTGGATGCCCTTCCTAAAGCCAACCACTCAGAGAGTGTAGTGGGTGCTTTTACGTGTCACCCGCACGAAAACGGCCACTCTCAAAATGGTGCATCTCATGTGCCACCCGCACAAGAGCCAGTCCAGGGGCACTGGCAATGATCTTACTTGGCTTGCCGAGTCTTCTCACGCACAGCACATTTCCAAAGGTCTCGGTCAGTAGTCAGTCTCGGTCAGTAGCAATAAACATTAATTTTTACATTCTATTGTATTTTTCTTTATAGATTACTTTATATTACAGTGGTTAAATTTGCATCGATTATGAGCTTATAAAATGATCAGATCCGTATCACACATTACATGCCGTTTGAATTTTAAAGTTCTTCAGCAATGGAAGCAACAAGAAATATTCGTTCCGTTAATGGGAATGAAACTTCATGTGTCTTGATATGCCAAGTATAGTTTGGCTAGTTACATTCAGGAAGCTTGTCTCTCGCAGATTCCCCTCGATCTGGACGACTGAGTGTCGTCAATATCGAGCTTCTGAAAACCGTAGTTGGGGAAAATCCAAAGCAAATTGAACGAGAATTAGCAAAACGGCTCAATTCTAGTCACGCTTTGTTCATAAAACATATCAACGAGACAAAGTGCTTACAATTGGCTCAAAGAGTTGCTCTCTACTCGTCATAAAAGGGTAGACTTGCTACCAAATCTTTCCTGAGTAGAATCATCACAAGTTTCTCTATATCCATATTCAAAGAAAACAGCAATGGATAACACCTAATGAAAAAGAATTCACCCCCAAATCAATGAGAATTCTCTCTCAAGTCAAGACTATACCATCAAAAAGTTATGCTCTGCGTTTGGTGGGACGTGAAGTGTGTTGACTATTATGAAACAATAAACCGTAACGAAACAGTTAATGTAGAGAAGTATTGTCATCAATTGGATGCATGGCACACACATTTACAGGAAGAAGACTATCAATGGCCAGTTGTAAAAGGTGTTACTATTTCACATTAAATATTCCAACTGTTCTTGGCACTCCATCGCTTACGACGTCTAGGGTTCCAGTTGATCCAATCAACGGAACAGCCTGCTCGTGAAATTAACGTGCAAGTGGTTGAGCACTCCACAGACACGTGCACCCTTAACGTAGTTCTCGGGGATATTCAGCGTGACACAGTGTGACAAGGCTGACCCTTTGAATCACAGGCACAACAGAAACAGGAAGAAAGAGTGAGAGAAGGTTGTGGTGGAAGAGTACAGCAGGGTTCGCCACCATCCCCTGCCGGAGCCTCGTGGAGCTTTAGGTATTTTCGCTCAATAAACACTCACAAC
>NC_068989.1:67009866-67015796 GCF_001194135.2 Octopus bimaculoides | reverse complement strand
TTGCAAAATGTCAGAAGTAATGGAGATTAAATACGCTTTACACCGCTTAGGAGTAACTGTAAACAGCTGAATACTTGTCAGTGATTGGTTGAAATTATCGAAATAAGACAATTTTTTTTACATGAAATACAAAATTTTTTTGTCTGTTCTATAACACAAAATAGATAAGTATACGAAGTTTGAAAGTCTTTCGGTACCAAAAACACTACATAAAACATAAATGAAAACTGGTGCCCCCATTTTGAACTAGATCCAAATTTTCTTGAGGTTAGATTTGAACTCAGCATTCCACACTAACAGATCACATGTCAGTTATGTTAGTGCGGCTGCTGTTTACAGCGGTGAATTATGTCTGCCTATCATTCAACATCATATGACATCTTTTTTGTTTCTCACAAAAGGTTTTGCCAAGATGCTTGAATTCTCTTCTTCATAATATAAAATATATTTCACTCCATTAATTATTTGTATTATTTACAGTAAAAACACGTATTACGGGAAACTAAATGTCATTACTACAAGCATACTTCGTCACAGTTGACAAAACACATCATGTCAACTGACTGATTTAGTCCGTGGACCTATATCTTATTGACTCGGCTAAGCGTGCTTCCATATATCAGAGTAAAATAGTAGAATTGAAGAAAACTAGCGATGTGGTGTCTATTTTGGAAAGCAGTAAATACAAAAAGTTTACAAATAGGAAATAAATCCTTTTACCGTAAAAAAACAAGCACCCCACCCCCACCTAAAATCCCCAAACAAAAACAAACAAAACGAAAGTAAAATTTTTCCGGCAGGCAACTACGTTGGAGAAAGGTGAAATGTTTTCTGAAAGCGATGGAACAAAATAGGTCGGAAAATCACTTCCAGTCTATAAATTTTTGTAGAGGTCCTTACCAATTCTTTTCTACATATTTAACAGTGTAAAGAGTGTCATACATTTTGTTGAGTTTCTTACCAACTCTTGTTGAAGCAATCTATAAATTTAACAGAAGATACGCAGTGTTGTACCTTCCGTAGATTTTCTGCCAATTCTTGTTTAAGACAGCTAATCTATCATTGGCTCTCAATTAGCATCCAGCTCTCACCCGTGAGTCCAAGAACTGTCTGTTTACAGCAGTGCATAACCTCTTAAGCAACGGTATTGGCAGGTATTGGCTGGACGAGTCACTCTATGCATGCATATGAAAACTGGATTGCCGAAGGAACTAGGCACAGGAATCTCAACCATCACTGGTATATTTTCAAAGGGTAGAAAGACGAGATCCAACAATTCGCTGCATGTTTCTCAGAGCACGGTGAAACATGTAGATTTCCCTGGTCATCCCACTGCATCTCTGGTTAATCTCTAATTCTTTTTTACCTGTTTTATTACTGCCCTAAGAGGATGAACTAGAGTGAGGCTAGTCGTCCAATGCACTCTACATCTTTATAATCCAACTCTAGCACAAGTCAAGACTCGAACTTCTTAAAAGCACAAATAGACGGTACATCTTTTGTTGCCGAGGCCGGAGAACCACGCGCATCTGCGATAATGAAATATTACCTCTTCTGTAGTTTCTATGTTCGTGAGGGTTACGAAAGGTGGGAGAGGTCTTGATTTGCAGGTCACCCTTACGACTGTGTCCTTCGTCACTTATACCCTGTAAGTGCTGCTGGTATCAAAGTGATGGAGTCTTGGTCATCTTGGAAAACGGAAGGCGAACAAATTATTAAGCACAATTTTAAAAATAAATATTTTTTCTAAGGAAAGTTACTTTATCCTAAATATTTGACTTTCTTATAGCAAACTAATTTGTGTTAGTGAATTTCTGACATTTTCATGTTTATGGTTGTCAGGGATAAAATGCCGTTGAATGATATTCATTTAAAATATGGGAAATTTTAGCTTCTGCATTAGCTATGCCTAAATAGTCAAAAGAAAAAAAAAAGAAGTTGGAGGATTAGCAGAGGTT
Source organism: Octopus bimaculoides (assembly GCF_001194135.2). Lineage (NCBI taxonomy): Eukaryota > Metazoa > Mollusca > Cephalopoda > Octopoda > Octopodidae > Octopus > Octopus bimaculoides. Next base: position 67,013,838 of record NC_068989.1, on the reverse strand, counting down.
GTGGATGTACGTCTCTTAATAAGATTATCTGGGTTAAGCCTAACAGTTTTAATATCTGTTTATTTTGTGATGTTATCAAATATTCAATATTATATTTTTCTATCGAAAATATTTGTGGTATCTAAATAGCTGTTTAGTCTCAAGCGAAACCTACCTGAGCAGATCTATGCTCAAAGGTGTTATATCTATGACCATAATATCCTTTCAGGTATTTCATATTTAGTTTTACATTATCCAGTATATTCCTTCATTTCAAAGATAGTCACGTGTAATTCAAGGAAGATATTTGGCTGCTATTTCTAGCTGTTCGAATGTTCACATAAAGCAGAAATCGGATACCATTTTAGCACCAAGGGAGCATAAGAATATGTAGGGGAGGCGCATTTGTGCCGGGCAAAATAATGAATTTGTAAACTCGGTGTACATAACTAAAACATCATTAAGTCGAAATAGTCATCTGTGTATCCATATTTAATATATATATATATATATATATATATATATATATGCATCATTGAAAGACATGGTGTTGTGAGAAGATCGAAACATATCTGACGTTCTCGTGAGTTACTGCTGCGACGATATTCACCTGGCTCCGATATATATTGCGCTTTTAACATACGAGGGTGGGTTGAAAAATTCATAGGTTGACTATGAAGAAGAGATGCTAGAGCTGTGAAATCTTGCCTGTATTAATTCCAACTTTTCCTATTAATAACTGCATTGCTTCTTTCCAAATAAACTGACATCTAGCTGTTCAAAGAAGACCTGAAAAGTAACAAGTAGCGACTTCTCTTGAAAATGGCACAAAATTTGGCATCGCGCTGTCATCAAGTACCTTTAGAAAAATGGTTTTGTCCCCAACGACATTGATTCTGACAATGCTGCTGCATTAGGGGGTAACATTTCAGCTTCATCAACAGTGCAAAAGTGGGCAGCTGAATTTAGGAGGAGAAGGGAGAGTTGTAAAAATGACCCTAGGTTTGGACGTCCCACAACTTCCACAACCGAAGAAAAACATTGATCGTGTTCATCACATACTGATGGATGACAGGTGATTGACAATAAATCAAACAGCCGATGCTATTAGCATAGCCCATAAGAGAGTAGAGAATATTCTGCACAATGAACTTAGCATGACGAAGGTTTCTCCACGATGGGTGCCACGTCTTCTGACACCTGATGAAAAGCACACCAGGCTGATCATATCGCAGGAAAATCTGACATTGTTTGAAGCAGATGCAGCTGGTTTCCTTGAACGTTTCGTAAGTCTAGATAGGTGATGGATTCATCACTTTGTGCCAGAGACAAAGAGACAATCCATGCAGTGGAAACATTCCTCCTTTTCTCACCTATTCCAAAGAAGGCCAAGGTTGTTTCATCTGCAGTGAAGGTAATGGTCTCAATTTTTTGGGATACAAAAGACATATTGTGCTTATTGACTACATTTAAAAGGGTCACACCATCAATGGAAAGTGCTGTGCCAACCTGCTGAGGTAGTTACGAAAGGATATCAAGACAAAACGCCCCAGAAAACTTTCGAAATGGGCCTTGTTTCATCAGGACAATGCTCCAGCACACAAGATCTTGGTTTCAATGGCTGCTGTGTGTGGCTGTAGCTTTGAACTAGTTGATCGCCGTCCTTATTCTCCTGATTTGGCCTCATCTGACTATCACCTGTTCCCAAACATGATAAAACGCTTAGCTAGGAATTAGTGTCGCAGTGTTGATGACGTCATATCTGCTGTTAATGATTTTTTTTGAGCAACAGGATGAAATATTCTTCACCAATAGGATCCAAGCATTGCAATACTGATGAAAGAAGTGTGTGGACCCAAGGGGGATTATGTTGAAAAATAAACCTCATTTGGTCACATTCTATGAGAGTATCTTGGTTAGCCTATGGACTTTTCAGCCGACTTTCGTATCTCTTTGAAGAGATTTTCTCTCAGATGAGGACAAATATCTGTCAAATGTAAATAATGTAAATAATGTGCAAAATTCTTCATCTCTTAAATATAGAACTGTATCTCATGTTAGTTTCACCACTCATACTCTTCTGTACTGGCTTACAGCATGTTGGAAGAGGGTATTAATTTTTGAGTTATTCTTCTCTTAGATTGATTGCTTTCAAAGCAGCTAAGGAGCTCAATCTATCCTTACAAAAAGGTCTATTTAACCCATTAGTGGGACGCTGATAGGTACTACCGTTCCGAATCTGAATGGACCTGGGAGTAATGGTAATTAAGAGATGACTCCACGCTCCCCACAACCCCAGAACTCTCAAATTGGAGCCTCACCAGCGGATGCAGTTTATTGTCAAACCCAAGATCAGTTTGGAAGGCATGATTAATGGAAAGGAAAACAGAGGTCGACAACCTAAGAGATGGACAGATGACATCACAGTATGGACAGGTCTTGAGATGGTTTCCCTGAATGCTCTTGCCAAAGATAGAATATCTCATATTAGTGCGCATTCTGCTGCAAGCGGAGATAATGGGAAATGATGATGATGTCTATGAAGAAATTTTTTCTTAGACAAATGATTTTCTCTCAGGAATAAGGCATAACATTATGTCTTTCAATGGTATATATACATTAAATATGGTACATAGATAGCTATAATTATCATTATTGATATTATAAATATCATTATTTTTTTTACAAATCCATAGTATGAAGTCAATATTTTGGTCTTAAAGATTAAACAACGATTATTTTTGCATATGGAATTGTAGAGATATTGTCATTGACCACTTTCAAATTTTGAATGCAGACGAAATGTCACTCACGGTTGAAGGGTTTCCATCTCATGACATAGAGAAGCTCGCTGATTTGTTCATATTTTAGTGGGCTTAATCATTAAATCGTTGTTAGTACTACACAATATTATGTTGGTTGTAGGTGAAGGTGAAAATGACCAAATTAATATTTATACAAGTTTCCATATTTCTTTTATTACTCGGCACATTTACATTTGCATAAATACAGCAATCGTTTGAATAAAACTGTATAGAGTATACACAAGATAATGAATGTGACAGTTAAAAATCTTTATTACATAAAATATTTTAGTTATATGAGAAACCTTCGTGGTTATTGTAGACAGAAAACTTAGCAAAAATGAGAATACCTTGTCATAAAACTGACCGACAGATTTCTGTGTAGCTCTTGAGGTTGTTCTGTTCGGGAGTTCAACATACTAGCTTTTTATAAAATTTAGTCAAGCTTCTAGAATATTGGGCAGAATTATTTGGCGGAAAAATTCTCAAAATTTACTTTAAGTCTACTGCTTAACTGATTTCACACCGGCCTATTTGATTAGTCAAGCCACGTTCATGTTGGCGTTATGCGTTTTAAGCCCTTTATGACGACATAATGCCTTTTATGATGACACAGTTAATTTCTCGTAACTGATCTTACCTTTTATACAATATAGTTAGGCTGTAGTCCTAAATTGGGGAGTCTGAGTGAGATGGATCAAAACTCAACTGAAGCCTCTACGATATTTGTTATTAATGAAAAATGTTGGTAAGAGTGAACATGAACCCATTTTCTTTTATTTATTTGTTAAGTTGATCTTATTTTTTTCTATTTTACTAGAGAAATTCATTATTAAAAAAAATTGGTAAAGTCATTAGATGCCCGTTGGTCAAGATATATATAAGCTGACCACAAATGCGATCAATTGGCAGAGTTGTTAGACCAGGTAGAATGCTTTTTTTGGTTCTTTGTGCTCTGAGTTCAAATCCTGCAGATTTCAACTTTGCTTTTCCTCCTTTCGGGGATCAACGAAATAAAGTACCAGTCCAGCCCTCAGTCCGACTATTCCCCACCCTCTCGTTCGCTCTGGATTTTACCTGTAATTCAAAGGTCCAGACTTGTCACTGTGTAACAAAACCGGACTTTGAATTACAGGCTTGAGAATTGCATTCAGGGTAAACGTGTCTATGAAATACTCACCCGCTTACA
>NC_068989.1:67008594-67009444 GCF_001194135.2 Octopus bimaculoides | reverse complement strand
AAAAGCTGGTGAACCCAATTTTACAAGAATATCGTATGTAGGACAAGACTTGATTAAAACAAACTGTTAAGAACAGCCAGAAAAAAAACAAACAAAAACGGTGCCTTCTCGATCCTTCGAACGATAAAGCCAAATAAAGAACAACAAATTATGACACAAAATGGACTGAGATCTTTCACTTGTCAATCATCTATGAAACTTTTTTTCCGGATATCTCAAAACATGGAAGCCACAGAATCTGATTGCCCTAATTTACAAAGCATCCTTCAAAGTATCTGAATACTTAAGATGATAACATTGGCATTTATGAACGAGTGGCGACTAAAATCAAATAAACAGGATGTGTTGGAACCATTGTTGAAATGACCGATGGCTATATATTTCTCTGAAATGACAGAAAACCCCACAAGAATGATATTTTCCGGAAATCTTTTCTCTCTTTGGAAGATGTTTGGATTCTAATTCTGTTAGATGGTAACTAAAATAATCTCTGTGTGACGGTTAGCGTCGGAAGAAACAGTTACTTATATGAGACAACTTTCAGTTTTCATGATATATCATTTTTAGATACAGATTCCTAACACTCCATATATATATATATATATATCCCTCCTACCAACGGCTTGTGTCCTCCACAATCCATGACCTCATCTCCTCCTCTGCTCTCCCCGCTACCGCCACCAACCTCATCGTCCGCACACCTCGCACCTCCTCCATCTACTTCCTTCCCAAGATCCACAAACCTAACAACCCTGGCCGCCCCATTGTCTCTGCTTGCAATTGCCCCACCGAACTCATTTCAAAATACCTCGACCATATCCTATCCCCGTTAGTTGCTGCCCTCCCATCC
>NC_068989.1:67005241-67008007 GCF_001194135.2 Octopus bimaculoides | reverse complement strand
GAGAGAGAGAGAGAGAGAGAGAGAGAGAGAGAGAGAGAGAGAGAGAGAGAGGGAGGGAGAGAGAGAGAGAAAGGACAAAAACATAAAGTTAGACTTGGAATGCTTGTTGATAGAAATGTATTTTCTTAATATTTATATCTTAGCTTGGGAGGGGAGGTGGGGGGAGTGATCATGCTAGCTCACATATTTTCTTCCCTACATATAAATAAAAAACAAAAAGAATACACACACACACACACACACACACACACACATATATATTCATATATATACACACATACACACATATATATACATACATACATACATACATACATACACATGCATATATATATATACACACACGCACATATACATACATGCATACATACATACACACATATGCATACATATACATACACACATTTACATATACACATACATATATACACGCATGTATACACACATATACCCATATATACACAAACATACATACATACATAGATATATATATTTATATATATCTACACACTTACACACACATATTTTCTAGTTCATATAAACTCATATATTTGTACATACATTCACACATTCACACCTGCATATTAATATATACGAACATACACATGCATACCTACACACATATGTATACGCATCTACACTACTCAAGTATTTAAGTTTACATGCACATTAGGGTGGAGGGGATTAGTGAAATGTTAGTGTACCTCCGGGGGTTGTTCTTCTCTTCAACGATCGAATGATTGAAAGTCTGGGTGTCATCCACTTCTATTTGGATATGTGCATCCTTAAAGAAAAAAAAACCGTAAGAGATTCCAGTTATTAGGAGTTGGAATATAACTTTTTTTTGTGTTTAGTAGTGGTTTATACTTTCTAATGAAGGAAGTTCGTTGAATGTTCATTGTCTAACCATAACTTAAAGAAGAGGAAGAGTGTGAATTTTCCCTTTCCACATGACGTGAAGTGTTCACTGCAAGTAGTGTTTCTGACAGAGGGGTCATTAATTTGTTGTTCATGTACACGAACTCTGTCATGCAGTCCCGTTCCGGTTTCACCAATGTAATATTCTTTACACTGTAGGCAAGTTGCGCAGTAAATTAAGTTCCTCGACCCCGAAAAAAAATGAAAGGCAAAAATTGGCCTCAGCGGAATTTGAACTCAGAACGTGAAGACGGATGAAATGCTGCTGAGCATTTGTCCGGCGTGCTAACAATTTTCACAGCTCACCTCCTTGATAAATCCATAAGTAATTCTTTCTACTATAGGCACAAGGCCGATAAAATAAGTACCAGGCTTATAAGAAAATAAATCCTGGGGTCGATTCATTCGACCAAAAATTCTTCAAGGCGGTGCCCCAGCATGGCCGCAGCCTAATGACTGAAACAAAAGATATACGTACACACATGACGGCTACTTTCTGTTTCCGTCTACGAAATCCACTCACAATGGCTTGGTCGGTCCGGAAATATAATAGTAAACACTTGCCCAAGGTGACACGCAGTAGGACTGAACTCAAAACCACATGGTTTGGAGTATGTTTAAAAAGCATATTTCTTAACTAATCAGCCACGACTGTGCTTATGTGAAAATGCATCAATGGCTCAGTTATATATGATTTATTTATATATTAGAAACTGAGATTGGAAACAGATCGTTTTAACGGTGGATGTAGAAGATAGTACATCTCTCCTCTTCATAGAAGATGCAGGTTCAAATCCCATCAGTAGTTTTCGACTTCCTTTTCTATCCAAGGATTTTGTTAAAACCCAATATTTATTTATATTTTATCTGCAAAACGCTTAATGGAATTTTGTCCGTCTTTATGTTGCGTGTTCAAATTACACAAAGATCGATATTGCTTTCCATCCTTTCGGAGTAGTTAAGTACCACCCAAATACTGGTGTTGATGTAATCGATTAATTTCTTTCCGTCAAAAAGTGCTGGCCCCGTGACAAAATTTAACACAATTATTTATAGTTTTATCTAGTTTATTTTATTTTATTTCCTGTCTCACGAAGTTTCTAAAAATAAATCGTATACACACACATGCACATACACACACATGTGTACATACATACATACATTCAAATATACATGCATACATACATACATACGTACATGTATAAACATATATATATACAGGGTGTCCACAAAGTCTCCTTTTCCCCCAAAATGTCAGGCCTTGTGTCTATAATAGAAAGGACTAGTGTTACTGTTAAGACGGTGAGCTGGTTCAATCGGGAGCGCAACTGGCAAAATGCTAAGCGGCATTTCTTCCAACTCATTCCATTCAGAGTTCATATTCCACCGAAGACGACTTTATCTTTCATCCTTTTTAGGTCGATAAAATAAGTACCAGCTGAGTACTGAGATGGACGTAATCGACTAATCTCATTCTCTCTAGAATTGCTGGCCTTGTGCCAAAAATCTGAAACAATTATTATAAATAAAATTCTATCAGCCTTCTCTAATGATTACCAAGTTTTTCTCAACTGGTATGAAACCGGTTGGTTAAGTGGCTGTTATGAGAAAATAATATTGTATTTTATCAATAATATGTCCGCTCTATTAACCAATGTATGAGTGCGTTTTTCTGACTCTTGTAATTTTAGACAACTATAATAAACGTAATATTGGGTATTATATATATTGTACTTATTACATGACTATATATGTGGTACAAAACGTGCATTGGGTGAAATGATCGTAATATCAATTGATTTGAATTTCTCTTTCCCTCATTTTAATTATATATATATATATATATTG
>NC_068989.1:67002645-67004838 GCF_001194135.2 Octopus bimaculoides | reverse complement strand
ATATACACGAATGTTTGTACGCATGTATGTATGTATGTATATAAATTGTTAAGTATTCCTTAGTTATTTATGTTTCTATGGTTATCTACTGATTTGACTACATATATTTATAGATATGGTTGTTAATGGGTTTTAATATTGGATTTTGATATTTGTGGTATTCATCTGTAGATTTTAATAGTATTTTTTTTTATCGGTTCTTAAGTTAGACATTTGATTCTGGAATTGTTAAGGATACTCGATTAGTTTATTTTAATTATTTTCAGATTGTAGAGGTTTAGTTTAATTTGATTGAGAAAGGCATGAGTTACCATGTTAATTTATCGATCTAGAGTAAATTACGTTGCACAAATACACACACACGCACACGCTTTTATATAAACACAGCTACTGAGTTAATTTTGGAGCTTGCACTAACACACATAGGAACGTAGTCCTAAAGTTAATGGAAACGAGTACACAAAAAAGCTTGTTAGGATAATTTTGAAATTGATGCTACATATTTATTTTTCATTTAAAAATAAAACACGTGGAACACAATGCCAAAACAAAAGGAATTCACAGTTTTAAAGAAATACAGATTTGTTATTTTGTTTTTAAAATCAAAACACATGAAAACAAGTTTTACAGCATGTTGAAAAATCCGTCTTATATTTAAAATGAAAACAATAAAATACGTGTCATTGAATTATTTTTAATCTTAAATGTAAAATGAAAACAAAACGAAGCATCTTAAAAAATTTGACTATAATAGTAAACGTAATAGCTTCTTTTGTCCAAGTTTCATTGTTGCGAAGTTAATCTAGCTCTCCAGTAATCAACTGACTTTCAATGGAAAATAAAAACTAACTCAGGTGATACAGAGAACAGGAAAAAAAGGAAGAGAGCCTTTCAAATTCACCTTTCTTAATAAACGTTTTAACGGCAAACGTATGGTATGCACTAAATCAAACTATCATGGTATCGAAAAGAAACATGAAAACATTAACTATATGAGGATATCAACAACATCTGCTTAACTTTGCTAGCGCTCTTTCTATAGCCGTATAATAAATGGAAGGTTTTCTGTCACAACTTTATGCCATCGCTAATTGAAGAATGAAGGTAGACCATTATGAACTAGAACTGGTAAAAGAAACGTGCTATAACTGTGTTATTGATAATGTTAGAAAAATGTGATGCAATATTAACAGGTTAGCATAAATGGAATACAGGATGCTATTGAATACGAATTGAAATACGTTGCTTACAGTCGTTTTTATGCCACTTGAATTTGCCGCAGTGCTAGAATTGATTATCTCTTTGTATATGTCCTGAAACTTTTGGATGATTTCACTTTGCCTGTAGATAGTATCTGAGTACACGCCTGTCAAAAATTCTAAGTAGCTCGCATTGTTAGCCTTGTCAAAGATGCTTTGGAGACTGAATATTTAATGGGTATGAAATTCAATAATGGTTTCTGATTTAGGTTCAAGATCAAAAACTTGTTATTCAAAAACATGTAATTCAATAATGGTTACTGGTTTTGGCACAAGACCAAAAACTTTAAGAGAACATTAACTAATACCACTGACCCCAGTACCTGGGATTTTATCGATCCCAGAGAGATGAAAGGCAAATTTGATCTCAGCGGGATTTGAACTCAAAAGGTAAAAAGTTGGAAAAAAGAATAAATTAATTTTCTCTTTAAGGTTCCGATTTAGGCACAAGGCCAGTAGCTTTTAGAAGAGGTGAGTAATTGATACCATCTACTCCGGTATTTGACTGGTACTATTTTATGAACCTCGGAGGAATGAAGGGTAAAGGTAACCTCAGTGGGTTTTGAACTCAAAATATAGAGTCGGATAAAATACTACAAAGCATTTTTTCCGACGCTTTTAACGATTTTGCTCGCTCACTGTCTTCTCTGTAATGTAATTTTGCCCGGTGTACTAACGATTCTGTCTGCTCGCCGCCTTGCTCGCAAATGTAATATTAATACTTAATGCAAACTGCGCAGAGAAATTACCCCCCCACCCTGATAATTCATGAGGCGTCGGTAGCACAGTGAGAATCCAAACAAAGACGTATCTATTCATTCTCAGTATCTTCTGGCAGAGTGGAACGTAAATATCTGATCACTAGTTTTTTGTCATCCGAGAGCATCTCCCTCTACACGATATATGTTCCTGATACGCGCGATTCGCCAATGTA
>NC_068989.1:66997672-67001485 GCF_001194135.2 Octopus bimaculoides | reverse complement strand
ATACCGTCTCCGATGAAGGGATATATAAAATATCCTGGAAACAGCTGTAAGACCTTCTATTTATAAATGTTCTAAAATCTCTCACGGCCTTGGATTTTTATCTCATTCTGAAAAAAATTTTTCTATATATATACACGTTGATATATGATCTATGTTGGACTCCTTATTCACATAATCATCGAACCTGGAGCTTAACTATGGTCTGTCCATAGTACTTACTCAGCATTACCTGACACCTTTGGGTCTTATTGACACCAATACCTGTCATAACCTCTCTCTCTCTCTCTCTCTCTCTCTCTCTCTCTCTCTCTATATATATATATATATATAGCAATGATTTGAGAGGTATTGGTATCCAGAAGACCCAAGATAGCAGGTAAGGTTATGTAAGTGCTACCGGAGGGCAGTAGTTAGACTTTCGATTCGACAGTAATACGAGTGAGGAGTCTAATGCGGGTCTTGTGTGAGCCTGTATATGTTAAATAAAATGATACAACAAAACCAAAGCTATGTGGAATTTATAGAACACTTATAAAGTGAAAGGTAGTCTAACAGCTGTTTCTGAGATATCAGGGATATCCCTTCATCAGAGTTAACTAGAGGGAAACAGTAGAGTTCAATATAAGGAGTTATCTTGGAAAAGAATGGATATAGGAAGTATAAAGGGAAATAAGAGAATAAAACTAAAAAATATATGTAGGATGTTACAGTTGTAGTTCCATTATATGTGTAGAATGGGTAGAAATGCTTCTTGTCCATGGTAGGTAGATTCCGATAGGAGTTCATATTTTGTTATTACAAGTAGATAGTGTGGAGATATAAATTCCATGTGCTGTTCATTCAAAGGGGTCTTGTGGTATGAATGAAATGTTGAGAATGTACTGGTAGGGGTAAGTAGATAGAGAGAAGAGAATATATATGTGTGTTAGGAGGAGAATGGTACTAGTCAAAAGGAATACCATTCTCCTCCTAACATACATATCTGTTTTCTTCTCTCTATCTACTTATCTAATATTTGATAAGGGATCCATTACCATAACAATGACCTAGCTAACAGCGGTCTCAAAGATAAGATATATTACAACCCCTCAAGTAAAAAGACGAATCGTATAAATAGGCCTAGAAATAGGTATAGGAAAATAATATGGTTCGCTTCCCCCTAAAGTAACGAAGGCAAAAACTTCCTACCTCTTTTTAGATATGCATTTCCCCGTAAACCATAAATGCAGGAAGATCTTTAACAGACGCTCAATTAAAATATCATATAGCTGCTGCCCCAATATAAAGAACATTACCACTCGTAAGCATCACCAAGAGTTCACTCCCAGCTGTTGAAACCCCGAAGCTTATCTTCTTCACCAGCCTTGTACGTTACACATCGTCGTCTATGAGGCAGAAGTCACAGCAACGATTCAAGATAACCTAACAGAAAACAAAAATTACATCAGTTATGCGCCACAGAAACTGGCAAACTGGCCTTATGAATCAGTATAACTTTGGAAGGAGATTTATCCTGTTTAACTCTTAATCCTGGATATAAGAATAGCTAAAAGTTCGGTTCTGTAAGCACTGAATGTTTTCCTTTTAGTGTATGCTTCAATGAGTTGTTTAAGAGTAAAATTTTCTTTTAGCTCATAATTCAAAACGCTTTATAGGGCAATTACTTTTGCTACTAAATTCTGCAAGACTGCCTCTTTACTAGATTTTTGGATGGCTGTATAATGTCATAAACTCTCTCTTTTACTTTCCTTGCCATATTTCTGTTGAAAATTAATGCTTTTGTTTAAAATAATTTTGAAAATTTAGTGAGAAACTTTCATTAAGCAGGTGTTTCGAACAAAAATTCTCATGAAATTTTAAAGGAAGTGCTTTTATAAAAATATTTATGCTAATTTCAATTATCTTTGTCTCAAATGATTTTGAAAATAATGAAGAAATTTAGCAAAATAACTTAGTCATTATTAAGCTGGTGCTTGGAACATAAGTTAACATGAAGATTTAATGGAAGGTTTTAATTTACATCACTTTCAGTGAAAGTTTGTATGAGAGAACCAGAATCGGTCTCAAGGAAGCTGGTATCGAAAAGGTTAGAATTAGCCGAAAAAATCTGATGATTACTTTGATCTTGTCATTGTATTGAATCAAGATATCAGTAAATTTAATCGATTGTTCTCTTCCCCTTTTTATATACGCAGACTAGGAGTTAAGCAGTTGAATTTATGATTATAAAGTCATAAATTCAGTTGTCGGAGCGGGCAGAATGTTATGACTACTCGTGGAATGTACTTTTCAAGTTGTTGAAGGAATCAAAACCACGACACAGTGTAATTTTCAGAACAAAAAAAAAAATAATATCCTAATTTGAGATATTAACATAATTAATCTTAAGAATAGATTAATTACATTAATCTAACGTAATGTATCGATGGTATGAAGAAATAACTGCAGAATATAAATGATACGGAGGTGGTTTTTTGCGAGACTATTCTTACAAAAATAACTTCAGTAGTGTACGGACGAGTGTGCGAATGAAATACAATCTTATGTAATGAAATACAATTTTCTGCACTTGGTCTTTCAGCACTAAATCAAATAGTATCATTTATTAACATTTTACTAGAGTAGAGAAGTGTCTTCTTTTTGGATTTGTTCATAATTCTAAAAAATGTAAAATCCAAATTGGAAAATTGGAAAAAAAAAAAAAAAAAAAAAAAAATCAAAAAAACCCCTCAAAAATTCTTACGTTTCTACACATTGATTGCCGCATTTTTTCCCAACAGCTACACACATATAGATCCATATATACACGTGCACATGCTCAGATACGCATACTCACATACACATATACACATGCGCTTAAAACACGAAGACAGTAAATCCAGTTTTGTAATCAAGTTTGTTACAAACAGATAAGAAGAAATATGTATTTATAGTTTTTCTTTTTTGGTTTCGTTCTAAACTATAAATTTGTACTAAAAGCCTGGCGAATGCTGGATGAATCTAATTAGATGGATGTAAGATAAACGCACGAAGCTAAGATGATATGATACTAGATAATATTTGGACAGATATTAGATAGTGACTTTTTCAGCATTTTTTTTTTGTCACCAGTCAGCTGTGCATTTTATCTTACCATTTCATAAAATCTCTATTCAATAATTTTAAATACAAGTTTCAGATTCAGAACATGGATTACAGCTTATTAGATCAACATCAGTACTCCAACTGGTATTTTATATTATTGATTTCAGAAGGATAAAAATTCAAGTCGACCGGCGCGGGACTTGAACTTAGGACATCGTAAAGGAGTTGCTTAGCACGGTATTGTTATCGTGATTTTACTGTTTCTGCCAACCCACGGCCCCTCTGTCGTATCAATTTCACTACTATCCAATTTACAGAAGTAACACATTAATTACAATCGCTGTCAGTCAATAACGTATAGCATACTATATGCATATTACTATATGCCAAGATTATAATCTATCGCACTACTACTACTACTACTACTACTACTACTACTACTACTACTACTACTACTACTACTACTACTACTACTGATGCTGATGATGATAATTACGCTTGATGACTTCTTTTTTCTATGTAATTTCGTCAGCTAGACAGAAATAATCTCCCTCCCCTCCCCTGTCTCCTTCTCTCTCCAAGCTACTTCCATCATGAGTATTTTGAACTGAAGCAAGGTAAATGAGTTAACGAAACAGTCGTAAATTATATATTGCTCTCGATGTTTATCGTACCGAGCAACGGTCTCACTCAGATAAATAAATAGATAGATATACATGTATATATATA
>NC_068989.1:66996133-66997001 GCF_001194135.2 Octopus bimaculoides | reverse complement strand
AAAATATGAAATATCTAAAATAGTTGTATATTTAATAAAACACATACACACACACACACGCTCATACATGCATTTACATATACATCCATCCATCCATCCCCCTTCTCCTACTACTTCCTGGTGGGTCGTAAGATTAGAGTTCTCAAGCACCTCTTTTCCAGTTGGGTTCCCAGGAGTAACCAACTGAGACTATGGATATTATCCAACTATTTCTTTCTTGGTTTCCACCCACCTAGGTCTCTTGTCAGTTGGCTCGGCTCGAAGAAACCGTCTTGCGATTCATTCCTGCGATCTTCTAATCACATATCCGTAGTACGAGGCCCGTGGCCTCTCAACGCCGAAAAACAGCGACTCAGCTCGAACTGGAGAGGGTTCTTGATCTCCGCGCTATGCACTCTGTCGAGTAACGTTATTGGAGAGGTCCTTCTGTGGAACCCCATTTCAGCCACTTGTATTTGCGATCATACTCTTTCAGTCATTACCCAACATGTTTGACCATAGGTGATACATACATACATGCATGCATACATACATACATACACACACACACACACACACACACACACACACACACACACACACACACACACACACACACACACACACACATATACATACACACACACACACTCACTTTTATCTTTTACTTGTTTGTCATTTGACTGCGACCATGCTGGAGCACCACCTTTAGTCAAACAAATTGACCCCAGGACTTATTCTTTGTAAGCCTAGTATATTTTATTGTACTCTTTTGCCGAACCGCTAATTTACAGGGACATAAATACACGAACATCTGTTGTCAAGCGATGGTTGGGGGACACAGACACGCAAGTACCCCACCTCTACCCCCACCCTCAGCCTAACCCAC
>NC_068989.1:66992910-66996103 GCF_001194135.2 Octopus bimaculoides | reverse complement strand
CCACCCGTGCTTTCCCCACTCTCGCCTCCCCCACCTCCCAACACCATCACACCACACCACGCTACACCATATCCCACAACACATCACATCACAACACACCACCACGCACACACCAGAACAGACTAATTCCCATCCCCACATTTTCACACCTACACATACACACATACACACGTCAAGATCACCAGCGCTCTCTTACACACGCGCACCTTCGTTTTGGGATCACTACTACTTAGTTATTTCCCCTTCTTCTTAACTCTCCTGTGTGACCCTTCTGTCCGGCATTCGCCATGATAGATCGCTAACCACTACACACATTTTTTTCTCTCCTTGTTTCTTTCTATGTTCCTTTCTGTGGAAGAGCGTAGGCTCGAAACGTTAAAGACTTTTTCAATTCCCGAGCGTTATACTTTCTACACCACCTGTCTTCGTCTGTTGTTTTTTTGTGAATTCTTCCTATACATACATACATACATACATACATACATACATGTACCCATATATGCATGTATGTATACATATAGATGTAGGTATGTACATATATGTATGGATATATGCATATATTTATATATTACTTATATATATATATATATGTGTGTGTGTGTGTGTGTGTGTGTGTGTGTGTATACGACGGGCTTCTTTGGGTTTCTGTCTACCAAATTCGCTCACAAGGCTTTGGTTAGTCCGAGGCTAGAGTAGAAGACACCTGTCCAAATACCACGCTGTGAGACTGAACCCAGAACCATGTAGTTGGGAAGCGAGCTTTTTACCATACAGCCATGCCTGTGCATACACACCCCCACACACATACACCAGTAAAATTACATGTCCAACGCAATCCGGGCGGTAATTTAATGTCGGAGTTACGAAGTCAAATCCAGATGAAGCCTGCGTAAGTAATAGATTATTGTGTAATTACAAAGAATAAGAGAAAAGAGAAGGAAATACAGACTAGATTTACGTCAACACCTTATTTGTTACCCCTTGTTCCTCCTGTGTCGTCTGTCGTTTTTGTTGTTCGTTGTATATGCACTATACAAACATGCACTATACATACATGCACTATACACACATACACACATACATATATGCACGCATGCATATATACATACATATATGCATGCATACATACATAAATATATTCATGCTTATATACATACATGCATGCATACATATATGTATGCATCCATGCATCCATGCATACATGCATACATGTATGCATGCGTACATGCATGCATGAATACATACGCATACATGCATGTATACACACACACGTACACATATAACAATGTACTGGATGCACAATACGTTATCATTCGAGTTAATGCCTCGGTTATCGGTTCCTCAGAATTCCTATACAGTCCACTCCCTGAGAATTCAAACATCACAGCTGAAGGTAGGAAAAAGTGCAGAGCCCGAGCAATATTATACAATAAGAAATGCAGAAAGCGTTATTGGTATCCCTATGCTTTAATATTTGTCTCAAATTTTTGCTCAACCCATACTTATTTCTTCGACCCCAGTGCTCAACTGGTACTTATTTCATTGAACTCCAAAGGATGAGACGCAAAGTCGACCTCGGCGGAATTTGAACTCAGAATGTAAAGACGACGAAGTGCCACTAAGCATATTGTCTGGCATGCTAACAATTCTGCTGGCACGCCACTTTCTTATTTTTTAATATTTATGTTTTAAAAAGGCGGCGAGTTGGCAGAAACGTTAGCACGCCGGGCGAAATGCTTAGCAATATTTCGTCAGTTTTTACGCTTCAAATTCCGCCGAGGTCGACTTTGTCTTTCATCCTTTCGGGGTCGATAAATTAAGTAGCAGTTGCGTACTGGGGTCGATCTAATCAACTGGCCCCTTCCCCCGAAATTTCGGGCTCTTGTGTCTAGAGCAGAAACGAACATTTATGTCTTAATGAGCTTGTTGCTAATTTCTTCAGTGTTTGTCAAAATACCGAGGAAAAAGTCACGAGCTTATTGAAAGATATGTATATCAAAGCATAATAATATCAATAACGTTTCTTGTGTCTCTCTTACACACACACACACACACACACACAGTGATTATCGTTAGTCTTGCATATTGTGTAGAATATGCCTTCTCGCCGTGGTAACGTTGCTTCAGCCAGTTTGGCTATGAAGATCAGATCCACTTCAACGTTGCATTATTTACAATGTCTAAATTTTTCGATCATGTAATCTTATTGTAGCTATCTCCCTTATTTGTTTTATATTTGAAACCATTCAGATGTAAGTTTTTGCCTGATAATTGCTTCGATAAATTCGGTTTTTCATATCAGCATACTACATGCGTAAGGCTTCGGATTAGCAGAGTCGTTTGAGCGTCGAATCGGTTGCTTTGCCGGATCGTTCCAACTCGCTACGTTCTGAGTTCAAATACCGTCAAGGTCAGTTTTGTTTATCTGTCATTCGAAGTCGATAACTAAAGTACTATTGTTACCCTAGGATCAAGTTTTTTGTTTGTTTGTTTCTTTCTGTCTGTCTGTCTGTTTGTTTTCGTTTGATAGAAATCGGCTGTGGTCAGATTTGGTGACAGATGGGCTCCGTTATATCTAAAAAATGCCCTAGGCATGACATATTTGGCGACAGTGCCCTTCGACCACATCAAAGAATTAAGGCATAACATATATGAAACCCTTCTGTATGTGCACCTAATTACAACCATGTGGCGTATATATATTTAAGAAAAAAAATAACCCCCAGAAAACAGACAACTGTTGAATTTGAACATAAAGTATTTCAGTTCCAATAATCTATTTCAGCCCCCACTAACTTCCTAACTATAGGATCTAAAAATAATTCAATCACCGCCATAGGGGTACATCTGTTTCGGTAAGTTGAAAAAAGTTTAAAACTACAATGCTTTCTAACTTAGAAATAAGGCCGGTAATTTTAAGTCAACGGGATTCGGCGATACCATTAACCTCAGGGTTTGTATGGCATTTTATTTCATCAATTCTAACCGGAAAAAAGCGAAGTTGACCTCGTCGTGTTTGGACTCAAAACGTAAAGAGCCAGAACAAAGACTGCAGAGCATTTTTTTTACTTATGCTCTAATGATTCCCTATAAGGCAATCTGCCTTGGTTTAAAATTGCATTTGAAAATTTCGCAGTTTTAGATTTCCCTAGAGATATGCATCAGCTTTATGTTTTTTTTAATAAATGATAAT
>NC_068989.1:66987105-66992286 GCF_001194135.2 Octopus bimaculoides | reverse complement strand
ACACACACACACACACACACACACACACACACATATATATATATATATACATACATACATATATACATATATATATATATATATTTATATATATATATATATGTGTGTGTGTGTGTGTACACGACTGGCTTTCAGTTTCCGTCCTACCGAATCCATTCACAAGGCTTGGTCGGCCCTTGGCTATAATAGAAGACACTTGCCCAAGGTGCCAATGCAGCGGCTGTGTATATATCTATATTTCATTTTATTATTTTCATTTTATCTAGTTTCAACTCATGAGCTGTGGCCATGCTGGGGCACCGCCATTTTCATACGTATGTATGTATGTATGTATGTATACACACACACACACACACACACACACACACACACACACACATATATATATATATATATACATACATACATACATACATACATATACATTCATATGTATGGATATCTATCTATCTATATTATAAAGGATGGTAATGAAAATTTCATTGTGATTTTGAATTGGAATGGATCCCCTGAGGTGTCGAAATAATTTAATAGCGAGATAAATGCAAAATATTTAAGTTATCTGAAATTAAGCTACTTCACGCACAAAAGATCTGCGAATAATCTGCAAAGAAGACGCTAACGGCGTATGTCTGGGAATCATGTAATTTAGTATTTCATTTCGTAAGTAATATGATTAAAAACGAATCATTGCTCCACATATAAAATACAGATTACATATATAAGTGAGGTGACGAAATTTATAGGCTCTCCAAGTACATTTCTGACATCGGTGGCCTTTGAAATTTTAGTACATATAACTGCAGGATTGATGATAAAAGCAATACAGTTCGGGAAAAAAAAACAAACAAAAAAAAAAAACTGAACTTTGGATATCTCGAGTAAGTGAAACGAACATGGAAATGTTTAAATGTTACTTATGGCATGTAATTATTACAGATTTATCTTTTTATTGCTAAACAGCCAAATTTTTGAATTTATGCTAGCATAATGCATGGCCCAGTGGTTAGAGCGTCGAGCTTACGGTCGTCAGATTGTGAGTTCGAATCCCGGACCGGGCTGCGTGTTGCGTTCTTGAGAAAGACACTTTACTTCACGTTGCTCCAGTTAACTCAGCTGTAGAAATGAATTGCGACGTCACTGGTGCCAAGCTGTATTGGACTTTCCCTTGGATAACATCGGTGGAGAGGAGAAGCAAGGCTGATATGCATGGGCGACTACTGGTATTCAATAAACAACCTTGCCTCGGAAGGTAACTTTGTAGGTGTAATCCCATGGTCATTCATGACTGAAGGAGGCCTTTACTTTCACCTCTCTCTCTCTCTCTCTTTCACTATGTGTATATATATATATATATATACATATGTATATATATATGTGTATATATATATATATATATATATACACACACGTCAGTAAATCATACATCCGAAAGAGAAGTATACTCTAAGTTATAGACCAGCAGAGTATTTAGATAAAGATAGTTATGATCTGTTCATAGGGTTACCCAGGTTTTCCCGTCCATAAAGCGCTTGACTTTACATACGTCTCGTCAGACCCTAACAGCCGGTGACCTATAACCTTTCTTTGAAGTGGAGGGAAAAAAGGCCTCACGGCTAGTTCTTCAACATACAAAGAAGAAAAGTCAAGCGCAAGGGATTGTCTCCTTTAGACCGCTATCCAGGACCCACCCCCGTGCGGGAGATTTTGAAAAATTATACCATATAAGCGCAAGTCATGTTTCTATGTAGTGCCTCATGTTTATATGTTAATCTTGGTTTTTCCGCTGATGATAGCTGGCCTTGGAATATATTTTATTTTGCTAAATATAGCTTGAAACCATTGGTTCGGAAAATAGATGGTAAATATTTTTATTTTTCATTACCTTTCGAAATTTTCCCTAATTGTGGCGTGGAGTTTTTGACTGCTCCTTCTAGCGGGTTAGATGTCCTATTATGGACATCTCTGATGTGTTTAAATGTACACTGTATTTGAATGAATAATATATAGTCTATTGACTAATATATATATATATATATATATATATATATATATATATATATATATATATATATATGCAGACCGTAACAACGTAAAATTATGCTTATTCAGCAAGGATGCAATGCACCCCCTACTCAGGACCCAACTCACGGTCTTCGATCTCGAGCCCCAAATTGTAACCACTTGGCTACTTTGTCTATATATGTATGAACACACACACATACACAAACACACACACACACACACACACACACATATATATGTACACGCTTATATGTGTATATCTATGTATGTGTGTACCTTGTGTCTGTGCTTGTCCCCCCATCACCGCTTGATAATTGGCGTTGGTGTGTTTACGTTCCCGTAACTTAGCAGTCCGGCAAAAGGGATCTCGCAATCGTAAGTGCTGGATTACTTATTTTTGTCATCTGAATGGACTGGAGAAACGGGAAATGAAGTGTTTTGCTCAGGAACACAACGCATCGAACGGTCCAGGAATCGAAGCAATAATCTTACGATCATGAGTGCAACACACTAAGCCGTGCGACTCCACATATCTTATACATGGTGTTATAATATACTATTCGACTGTAAATTTTGGGTGTGGGCCGTTTTGGTTAGTCACGTTGGCTCCGCCTATTTAAGGTAGGTGATTCGAAGCTGAACGTATTTAATATCGGACGTTTTGTCCACGTGGCCTTTTGGTGAAAATGTTATCACGACTACTAAACTACTCGACTAGTTATCTTCATTTGGTTTTCTGCTTCATCTCTTGTAAAAATATTGATGAAATGTGGAACCGAAAAGTTTTATCACAATAGATTTCTGTACATCTTTCACTCAGCTCTCTCTCTCTTTCACCCATTCTTTCTCACACTCTATTTGTTTTTCTCTTTATGCGTATGTGGTAACAGTCGTGTTTGTAGTAATCGCTATTATCTAATGTATTTTAATATCTGTCTCTTCCCCCATCTCTCTCTTTCTGCTTGTGTGTGTTTGCATATTTTTCACTGTGTATGAGGAGATGGAAAGTGTTAATGTCCATCGGGTCTCAACTGTAATATGTCTCTCTCCATCTTCTTTCTTTCTTTCTTTCTTTCTCCATCTTTTTGTGTATGAGGAGAGGGGAAAGTGTTTATGTCCATCTAGTTAAATTAATCCATTGTAATGTCTCTCTCTCTCTCTCTGTCTCTATGTATATATTTCCACGCGATCGCCTCCATTCTCCAAAGGGTCTGTCGTCTAAAAAGCCATCACTAAAACAGATTTAATGTCCAGTTGGTAGTGCCAAATCACTAGTACTTAAAACAATCGCGCCTAATCGTACCTTTCCGGTAATTTTTAGTCCATAGAATGAAAAATTTAAAGGCAATAGACAGAATTTTGAACATATCTAATGCGTTATTCGTATTTTTTTCCCATAAATGGCGATACAAGCAAGATATTTACACAAATCTCCCCCTCTCTCTCTTTATCTCTCTTCCCCTTTCTCACAACACACCAATATGGCCTTCTGGTAGTAAGGCTTTTCTCTGAATTCATACATTGCTTTCTTTCTTGTATTTGACAAGGGGAATATTCCCTCTTAACAAATATAATAAAACATTAACAAACTACGCTAGGCAATACATTATTTCTTTGTTACTATTTACTGTCAACACCATACATATTTTGCCCAACTTCTCATCTGCATTACTTGAGGCATTTTTAAAGCGATATATGTTATTTACACCTTACAACATTTCAAGCAAATTACAATGTTCTTAGATACATATTAGCAGGAAAATGCAACCGCGTGAGTGTAAATATTCCTAACGTACAGGACAAAAAGAAGTGAAAGCTTGAAATTTGAATTTAATAAAATGTCTTTCGTATTCAAAAGGAAAAATAATAGAAAAGATTAAAAGGAAGACTATATTGCCTTTGAGCAGAATGTTGAAAATGCAAAATTTGAAGAACTAGTTTTGTTCTTTTCATAGCACATTATGATATGCTCGTCTAACCGAGATCATACTCAATGATCAAATTTTGTGCACTTTGGGAAGGAAGGTTTGATGGTCATGTCTTATAGAAGACATGAGTGTTGTTGGTGGGAGCTTCTGGGTATCAAGATCCCAAGAATGTTATATTTCCAAGGCTTCATGGCATAGATTTCAAGTCCTTTGTCTCAAGTGGGGAGAAATTTTCATATTTTAGCTGAGGAAGGCAGAGCTCAGTAAATTCATCACATTATTTATCTCATTATTTCTGAACTGACAAGATACTACTACTTATTTGATTCTCACTAGTTAAGCTGACATGTATCCTCATCACTGTTCTCTACCTAGTTGAGCTCATATTTAACTATGCCTAAATATCGGCTCAGCTGTGAATGAAAAATATGAAAGGAGTGTAGTTGGTGAGGGTTTGTTAAATTTTGAAAGACAAGCTCCATCTCCATCATATACTAGTGCTTCACTTTCTTTCCATCATTCACCATATTTTATTTTATAAGGAGTAAATGACGGAAGTTTATTTAGAATTTTCTTCAAAGGGAAGTTATACTGTTATATTTGAATTAGATTAAGACTTTTGTTAAATTTGATTCCAAATGAATACGTAATATTTTAAAACTTCCACTTCTACTTGTCCTGTACTTTTTCAGGTTAACTTAAATTAAAAATATAATCGCTTCTGAGCCAGCAGTTTCTTGCTAGTCAATTCTTTTTATGGGTAATGTTTTCAATAACCAAAACTAATCGTTATTGAGTATATAAGATAAAAGAATAATTTTTTTTCAAGACGTTTAGACCTAGGTGGCCGAAAGGGGCACATAAGGGCCGATTGTGACTCTGGGAAAAATGGATGAACATTCAAGGGCCCAAACATCTGTGGACACACCTACACCCGGCCCCTCACAAACCCACAAAGTTGCCCCAAACCCACATACACACCAGATTAGGGTTAGGGTGAGGGTTTGGCAAAAATACTCACAACCCTAACCATAACCCTAAAACCCTAACCCTAACTCTAAACCCCGAACCCTAACCCTAAAACCCTAAAGCTAAAACCAGTACAAACGCACGAACGATGTCATAAATAACAGTACCGCCGATAGTTGTTGTTGACAAACAACGGCACTAATTTTATTCAAGGGAAAAGATCCCATTACACCGCTAGTACGTGTTGTTTACATTCCAC
>NC_068989.1:66981301-66986550 GCF_001194135.2 Octopus bimaculoides | reverse complement strand
TATATATATATATATATATATATATATATATATATATATGTGTGTGTGTGTATGTGTGTGTGTGTGTGTGTGTGTGTGATATGGTATGATATGTGGTATATGATAGAATATGCTTTTTGATAGTTTTAACAAATTAAAATACTGAGTACATTTTCGAAGACTATGAAAATTCTATATACAAGGTCTTAAATGCTTACTGACTCGAATCGTTTATGCAGTAGTAAGTTTTACTAACAGACATATTCATACCAGCCACTTGGACTGGAACACTTGAGAATTAAGTTTGTTGGACATTGTCACATCGTTTCTCTAGTACAAGAACGATGATCATTATGTCAGGTAATAAAGAAAATGATGATTAACGTTATGATGAAGACATTTGTAAGTTGAGGTTTGATAAAAGGGTGTTATCAATAAATTTAGAGATCGCTGATTTTCATTTGACTGTGATGTTTAAATATCGTCTGAAATAAACTGTTAGTAAATATCACTTCATACTTACATTGGATGTTATTTAAGATAGTATCATGATTTCAGACGCAGTTAAAATAGATTCAACATCAACAAAGAAATTTCTTCAGAAAACTAGTGAATAGCAAGAAATTTTGCTAAGCTTGACGACTTTAATAGCATGAAAGCCTGAACAAACGTAAATTGTTGGATTCTAAATACTTGTCCAACTTCTTTAATAAATTCAATTTCTCATTTCAAGCGCGAAACTTCTTTAAATTCTTACATGAATGCGGGTTTTGAAGGAGATACTCGCTAATTTAGTAATGTTGAACAATCAATTTTTGAAAAGACATAAAAAAAAAAATGTAAAAGAAACAAAAATCTTATTCTAATTCCATATGGATTATTTTAAATTCAAATTTGATGATGACAAAATTTAATCAAGTTCTTTAGTAGATTTCGTAGTATATCATATTGAAAATAAAAGAACAATTTTTGTATTTATTCAAAGGAAGCAAAGAAAGACGGTAGAAATAATACTCCACAATCAGATTCTAACGCGATTAATATTCTGCAGAGATTAATAAATATACAAAACTACATTTTCGTGATGCTATATTTTCTTCTCTCTAATACTTCGTGGTCGAAAATTCTTCGACGCTAAAGAATTGAACACAGAAGACAATATTTGGTATTTAATGTTCCCACGTCGCAAGAACAAAGCAAAACAAATGTTCATATTCGTCTTGCGGATTCATGAGAACTATACGTTATTCTACAGGGTGTCCTCAAAGTCTGGGTACATGGAGTAAATAAAATCATTTCATTAAAACAATTAAATATAAGAAATAATAATTTCTTAAAGTATGTGTTAATCCCCATCTACCCAGATTTTGTGGACACCCTGTATAATTAATTCTTTCAAAATCCGTAGTGCTTGTTTTGCGATATTTTGACAACGTCCAACTTTTTATCATAAAATATATTTCCTGCCTGTCAATTTTTTGTGCTAACTTATCCCTTTCAAATTTCAATTTTGTAAAGTTAACTTTGACCTTCGTTCTTCGACGAAATCGTTTTCTAGATGCATTTTATTTTTGTTGTTCATTTTTTTTTTTAATAATAAGTGCATGTGGTCTTACGGTTTAGACAAATTTATTCCCCAAATAATATTTTCTCTTGATTAAGCACCAATTTCTATGACAAACATTTACATAGAACACAGCGTCTTTCAGAGTAACCTGCACTTGTGTATCGTAGATACCTCAAACAATGTGAAAGCCTTTGCTGCAAAGATTGAGGGGGCATGAAAACATCTTATTGTACATGATATAGAATCTTTATATTCAATTTCGAGATAACTGTCCCTCCTCTCCCCCTCCTCCCCCGTTGTTTCTATGATTCTTTCTTGCTGTGTGCAGCGTTCTTTAACTCAGTGCGTACCACCACATCTAGTATGTGCATTTAACCTGCATCTCATGTTATTTCTCACTGTATCTGTCTTTAACTCCCTATCACCCCTCTCTATATGATGTGAAGCATCATTCGAAAAAAATCAACGAGTCAAGCAACTAATCAAATTTATTTCGGCTATTTATTATATAGGCATTATTTATTATAAATTTAATTATTACAAACTCAAATAAATTCACATAAATTCATTTAAATAAATAAATTGTAATAAATAAATAAACAAAATAAAGGCGTGCATAACAGGTTCTAAGATATTACTTTTAGTACTACAGTAACGCCAGTTGCTCTGAGCTAATCACTATTTCAAATATTTTGCTACAAGGGTAGCTTGGGGGAGGTGGGGATGAGTCGATTACATCGACCCCAGTGTTCAACTTATTTTATCGACCCCGAAAGGATGAAAGGTAAAGACGACCTCGGCGGATTTTGAACTCAGAATGTAGCGACGGGCGAAATACCGCTAAGAATTTCGTCCAGCGTGCTAACAATTTTTTTCTTCTCTAGGCACAGGGCCCGAAAATTTTGGAGAGAGGGGCAATCGATTAGATCGACTCCAGTACGCAACTGGTACTTAATTTATCGAGCCCCGAAAGGATGAGAGGCAAAGTCGAACTCGGTGGAATTTGAACTCAGAACGTAAAGACAGACGAAATACCGATTTCTTTATTACCCATAAAGGGCTATACAAAGAATTTTTAAGACATCACAAAACATAAAGACAGTACAAAACGCAAACATAAAATCGGAGTAATTAAAATTAAATGATAATATGCAAGAATGAAAAAAATGAGGCGCAATGTCCACTCGATCCCCGAAGTCGGGTGGTTACATTTATCCAGTTTTTCACTTTACCTTCAACGTCATGTAAACATTTTAAGGTTTTGTAACTCAAAAAATTCAAACACTCGCGTTACCTTTCTCCCATTAACAATTGTTACTTCCGTCCTTATCAACTGCAAATAATCAGTTATAGGGGGTGGTGTCTCCACCAACTATACCCGTTTCGTTATTACATTTCCACCAGTTTCTTTTATGTACTCCCAATAGTTTTCCTCGTGTATCAAAATGCATTTCTCAGCACATTTCTCTGGCATTTTCACTCTTATTATTTCCTCCAGCCTCTCGACTTTTCTCTCCATCTGCTCGCAATTCTCGTACTTTATCAAAAGCCCCTTGTATTTCACATCTTTATCTGTTCTCTCCTCCTCTTGTACATTATTAGTTTCTGGCTTTTCTATCTCTTTTTTGTTTTCTGTTGACCGTTCCTTTGACTTGTTTTTCCTTCGCTTTTTAGGGATAGTAGCTCCATTTTCGTTCTTCTTAGTTTTCTCTGTTTCACACTTCTGTCTCTCTTTTATTTCCCCAGTGTGGTCTACAATTTTTTCCTCCTCTGCTTGTGCTTTCTCTTGCTGTGGCTGTGTGAACTCATATTGGGGGCATTTGGTCTTCGTATGACCTCTTTCCCCGCATATGTAGCAATTTGGTTTCCTTCCCTCGACTACAACATTTAACGTTCTCTCATCCTCCACTTCTATCTGGTAGGGAATTCTTTCTATGTCCTCGAATGTGGCAAAAAACCACATTTCGAGTCCAAATCCCCACCATTTGCGCACTTTTGATTTCACCACTGGTCCCAATTCCGGCTCCTCCTTGGTTGCAGCCAGCACTGTTGCAACCAACCGCTCTGGTTTAATATCTGGTATAACTCTGGGAATACGTATTTTCACACTTCTTCTTCCTCTATAACTTGGTAGTAATGCTATTTTTTCACTTCTTAAAATGTTGGTCGCATGCTTGGTTGCCTCTTCTATAGTGGCGAACCTCACCTCTACCGTACCGAAATTTCTTCCTCTGTTGATATACGTGGCTTCATTCACAATTTCACCCAAGCACTCCTCGATTTCCTCTTACGTCACCATTTCAATTTTACAGGATTCGACAGCCTGTGTACGATACACAACTGTCCTTAGAATTTTGTTTTCTTTAGTCTCTTTTGCGGGGCACAATTTGTATGAATCTCCCCCAACTT
Source organism: Octopus bimaculoides (assembly GCF_001194135.2). Taxonomy (NCBI): domain Eukaryota; kingdom Metazoa; phylum Mollusca; class Cephalopoda; order Octopoda; family Octopodidae; genus Octopus; species Octopus bimaculoides. The sequence continues at coordinate 66,982,595 of NC_068989.1, read as the reverse complement.
CTACCAAATTCCTGCTTCTAGTCACCTCCTCCATATCCAACTTGATTAACTTGGTTTCCAGCGGCACTGGCTTCCTCACCGCGTGGCTTTGGCGTAGCTCTCCATACCGGAGACACTACCACTTGCCATAGCTGGGAAAAATGCAGCAGCTCACGTGAAATGCAACCGTAATAATTCCACAAAAATCACGATTATTCACCGAGACAGTTTTCACAAAGTAACACAACCGTATTCACAATAATTCACAGAATCGTTATACCGCGAAGCAGTTCGACCGGCGTGCAAACGATTCTGCCAGCTCGCCAACTTCGCTGTGGGCTAATAACGGATAACTTATTAATATGCAAACTTATTAATATAAAGTTTAGATCATTTAGAAAGATAACGATAAATTGATAACTATTTTATTAAATTTCTAATAGCTCCCATTCTTTCTTTCTTTCTTTCTTTTTTCTCTCTCTTGCTTTCCTCTTTTTCTAGAGTGTCAGTTCATTCTTTTAATGGTCAGTTCATTCTTTTAATGGTCAGTTCGTTCTTTTAATATTTATTATTAAAATATATTCGAAAATATTGTTTCTAAAACATTATTTTTAAGTGTCATGCTGGGAATTAATCGGTTATTCAAGAATTTAAGCGTAGAATCAACAAATGAAGGAAATGTCTCCTTGGGTGTTCACAAACAATTAATCTCGTTTTTCGTAATAATAATTATTGTAATAACATGCTGAGTTTCTAAAACTTTGCATTTTAGTATTACATGAATAATTAGTACTTCAACAAGTTAAACGTAAAAACAAAAAATGAAAACAGAAAATACCAAAGCGTTACATAAATACGGGAAAAGGCTAAAAAGCAATAGTGTGTTTGCAATAACTAAGACAGCGGTTGTTACTGCGTAGACCCACAATATGCAATAATTTCACAATAATTTCACACAATATGCAGCAATTTGTCCACTTGAGTAAATTGGAAACATGAGTATAAGAGAAGAAAATAGGAATTAAGTTTTAGTACACCTGCATGCATCTGTTATACATGTGTGTGTGTCGGGTTCATCATCCTCGTCAGATGAGTATCTAATGGAGACAAATTTGTTGTCTTCTCTCCTCTCTATTTTTTCTCTTTTCATCCCTCTTTCCGTAGAAGAGCATATGTTCGAAACGTTAAAGACTTCTAATTTTTTTCTGAGCGTAAAACCTAATACTTGCTGTTTGTTGTTTTACTTCATCTTTGTGTTTTTTTAATTTTTGTACTATATATATATATATATATATATATATATATATATATATAT
>NC_068989.1:66978909-66980885 GCF_001194135.2 Octopus bimaculoides | reverse complement strand
ATATATATATATATATATATATATATATAAAGGGAGATTCTGTGTGTCCCACAAAGTGAACAAAAAACCAGACACCATCTCTCAATTATTTTCTTTCTATGTCTCCTCTATTCTCTCTCATCCTCTATATTCTCTGTCTGTCTGTCTGTCTGTCTCTCTGCCATGCTACTTCAAAGAGATTCTGTCTCTGTTTATTCCTCAAGGTGAAACTAAAACCAGACATCATCTGTCTATGATTTTCTTTCTTCTCTCTCTGTCTATTTTCCCTCTCTTTCTTTCTTTCTTTCTTATAACACATGAAGTAATAATAAACGGAACAGACGCAAAATAGGTACAAAAGTTCAAGGTCATTCTGGTATAAGTTAAGTAGAGTCTATACTGTACATCATAACCAAAATGAATGATTTCATCTCAGAATGCCAGTGGGCATATAGCGTAGTGGTTAAGAGCGCGGGCTACTAACCCCAAGATTCCGAGTTCGATTCCAGGCAGTGACCTGAATAATAATAATAACAACAACAACAACATCGAGAAATACCTTAGGAATGAGAACCCAAGTTGGAAATTTCAAGACACCTGATGAAGACTGGAGGGTATATCAGCCGAAACGTTGGGTTAACAATAAACAAGATGAGGACAAATGCCCGTCAATTGTAAATAATGTACATAATTCCTCATCTCTTAAATATAGAACTATATGGTACTTAATTTATCGACCCCGAAAGTATGAAAAGCAAAGTCGACCTCGGCGGAATTTGAACTCAGAACGTAAAGATAGACGAAATACTGCTAAGCATTTCGCCCGGCGTGCTAACGTTTCTGCCAGCTCGCCGCCTTACTTATTAGGAGTATTACAACAATAGATCACATGATGAAATTGTGGTTTTATGAGAGATGTCGAAATTAGTTATGTCAGCTTATTGACAACATTATTTCCTTCAGTATCACAATTAACAATAATCTGAATTTGAACGGCTACTTCAGAAAGGTTACTGCTTTCTTCTATTGATTGAAAACGGAAATTATGATTAGCAACGATATTTAGAGGTTATTGTTTTATGCTAATTTAACCCAAGCTGTTTCTGCCAGAATGAATTAGATAACGGGCATTTTCAGATAAATTTATTGCAAAGGTTTTGGAGAGAATCATTTGTCCAACCTCATAAAAAGAGTTACTGCTATTCTAAATTGTTTGACAGCCTCTCAGCTAGAGATAACTTGTACGCAACAAATAAATGTACAACGATTGTAGAAAAGGAATTTTAGCAAATACTCATCAAACATTTCACAAAAACTGTAAACTTTTAATGTAAACTTGAATACTTGAATGACGACTTTTTTTGTTGAACCGTTAGATCTTGAACTCTAGGCAGAAAATTGGTATAACTTTCAATTTTGTATTGTAAGCAGAACTTTTAATTTCGGAATGTACGCAGGGCTTTTATTTTTGGACTCCAAGCAGGACCTTCAATTTTGGAGTGTAGTCAAGGCTTTTAATTCTGGGGCATAGGTAGGAATTTAAGTTTGAACTCTAGAGAATACTTTTAATTTTGGAGTGTAGGCAAGACTTTTAATTTAAGATTGTAGGTAGGCAGACCTTTGAATTTTCTCGCAGCCAAGTCGGTTTCACCAGTCCTTTAATTAAATGAATGCTGAGCACTGCCTGACACCTCTGTCATATAAACACTGGATCGAGGGGAGATGGAATATTATTATTTCATAACGATCTCCAAGCTACTGCTCGAAAATAAAAAGATTCAGTTTAAGAAATGTAGAGATCGAGTTAATTATGACCAACACATTTCCAGTATTTTGTTCATACCCTCAGTTCATGTGTAATGTTTTCCAAAGCTGTACATTTTCAGTATTATTTTTAATATCAAAATTTGGTTATTATACAAGCTCTTGTTTTCTTCAGTGTTTGTTGACATGTGTGTTTATGTGTGTGTGTTTGCGTGTATTTGTGTGTGTGTGTG
>NC_068989.1:66969304-66978506 GCF_001194135.2 Octopus bimaculoides | reverse complement strand
ATATATATATATATATATATATACATACATAACATATTCATCGCTTTGTTGTCCAAAAACTTATGTCCCCTACAAATTATTCTAATTTGTATCGACAGTTAGGATTCTATTGCTTGAATGTGCAATTTCCAATTCAAATTTCCATCAATAAGGATTCCAATAAATTTTATATATCTGGACCTTTTGACTTGTTTTGGGCCAGAGCGAAGTTTTGGTGGCTGTAAAGGCAGATTATCATCATTAGCTGATGAACAGAATAGAGTGTACTTCGCTTTATATCCCTTCAGAGAAATCTTATTTGCTGAATACCAGTCACTTATGAGTGATAATTGGTTGGTCATTACTTTGAGTAATGGGCGGTAAACTTTACTAGCCAAGAAAAGAATTGTATCATCGGCACACATGATAACATTTAGAAGTGGAACTGTGTGGTGCATAACATTAACATATATAGGAAAAAGGAGGGGACCTAATATTGAACTTCGAGGAACAGCGCAAGATATTGGTTTGTACTCGAATTCAGTGTCAACAAATTGCACAAACTGGCGTCTATGCCTAGGTAACTTCCGAACCATAATAATTTTTTCTCAGTATCTCCATAGATTTCAAGTTTTTTTTTAGTATTCTATTATCAACAATGTCTCGAAACCTTTACTGAAGTCTATGAATACTCCAAGTGCAACATGTTCATTTGACATAGCTGTAGTGATTTCATTAATGAGTTCTATCAGCCCATAATCTACACCGGAATTCTATAAGACTTTTATTGATTTATATACAATTTTAACAATCCTTATACTCAAGGAGTCATCCCGGCACTTCGTTTGTCTTCGGACGAGTGAATGCGTTCTTCAGTTCTTCATCTGTTACTGGATTCATTTTGAATAAATGAATCGTTTTTATAAGTTCAAGGAAATTTTTATTGTCTCTTGGTATTTTTGACGCAAGTTTTGGACCAACATTGGTAAACATTTTATTGACTTCTTCAGCATATGTCTTGAACCTTTCCTCATTATCGGGAGTTTTCTTTTATATGTATTTCAAATACAACCTTTGTTTTCGCTTAGAACTACGCAAAATTCCTGCAGTCATTCATCTGTTGAAAATACTCTTTCCATTCACCAATTTTTCTTTTATACAAAAATATTCATTATAAAGACGTTCTAAATTAGCTAAGAAAATTTCCAGAAGATCTCTTTGAGTCACGTGTGTTGATAGCAGACAACCAATTAGATTCTTCGAGCTTGTGGAAAAGACTAAAAATTTCCTGCATGAATGTCCTCCTTTTAACCTTTATTTTCTCCTGTAGATTTTTAGGGCTGCACTGAATATCCCTTATTACTAAGAAGATTGGATAATGATCACTGATTCTTGCACATACAATGCCTGATTTTATATCCTGTCTATAACTTAAATTAAAGAATATGTTGTCAATGCAAGTTTTTTTTGGTTGTTACATTAGTGATGGAAGGCATAAGATAACTTTGATTAATTTTTTGGAGAAAGTTTCTAGCCTTTGGATCTGTCTCGTATGCAAATAAGTTGAGATTAATATCACCAGAAATGAATCTTGGCTTCTGTCTAATATCAGTGAGGACGTTAGCTTTATTTTGGTGACCAATATATGTTTGCAAGTAAAATATTTTATTTTTTCGGTTTTATTACTTGAATGAATTGAGCTTCAGGGTCTTCATTACTAATTTCACAGCTGTTCAAATCCTTCATTAAATACATACAGAGGCCCCCACCTCTCATATTGTATCCTAAAAGTACATAAAACATTTATAACCAGGTAATTCATAATTTGAATTTAAATCTTCTTTTTTGCCTCTTGCCACAGTTTCTCGAAGGTAAAAAACAGAAAATTTAAAACGGAAAGCCGATAACAATATTTCCAACTCATCAAATTTTTTTGACAAAGATTCTATGCTAAAATTTATAATTGACTGTGAATTTTCGATTATAAATGAGTACGAAATCTCACTAAATGGAGTGTAATAGAACAGAGTGTCAATGACACTTTCTGAAAGTTGCGAATTTGCAAAATCATCAGGATCTATATCATCACGTACGAGTAAATTATTGTTATTTCTCAAAATACGTAATAACTTAGAGATATAACTACTGAAAGATATATACCATCAGTGCTATTCATTTTAGCTTTTAATGGAGAAGTTTAAAATATTTTGATTCCACTAAAAAATTAAAAGCTTATTCATTTAGTCCGATTTCTGCATCTTTTTCATTTTCATTATTCTTTCGTTCTTTGATTAAAGTCTTATAAGAAACTCAGACATAAAGTTTATTTTTACGTCGTTTTTTCGCGAATAACCTCTTGATACCGATAATCTTTTTCGAGAAATCCTCGTTTACATTAATTCAATGTCCCCCACAATTTCAGTTCTCTGAACGTTTCCAAGACAGATTGACGATCATGAAAATCTGGGGGCTTGGCTACAATCATTCATTTTTTTCTTCCCTATGCGGCGATCCAACTCAATGTTTACTTCTTTTTGCAGCTCCAAAGTATCTTTGAAGAATGTTTGTAGCTTGCTTTTGGATTCTGCCAAGTTTCATCGTTCTTACTTTCCTCGAAGCCGTTGAAACAATTTCGTCGCAAATGAATCCTCCAGCTGCGAAAGCTTCAATCCCTATTTCTCATATTCTCTCGACGCATAGCCTCTTTGTTTTGTGATATCTTTCATTTTTCTTTTCCTCAGAAGGATCGCTATGAAACTGCGCTTTTTAAAAATTCCATTATCTCAATTTTCATAACTAATTTACGGTGAAAACTTGCATAACCTTCGCTTTATTTGATTCCATGATTTCTTTCAGTTGTCCCTGCATAAATTGCTTGGCCATGGTAGCGCTGAATATATTTTAACACTAACATGTCTGATACTGTTCTTGGTTCTATAATTCAAACTTCTTGTTTTAAAGTGATCTAAATTACAACCTTCCACCAAAATTTAATGTTAATTTATATTCCAAACACTAACTGAATAACAAAGTTATTTTGCTAAAATTCTCCTTATTTTCATAAAATTAATTCAAACATTGCAGTATATTTAAACAGAATAAGATAACAATAGGGTTAAACGGACATGAATGCATTAAAATGGTTTTTAATATCTTCAACTGTCTGAGCATCAGCAAAGATTATGTTATCCTCAATTGTGAGAATGTAAAACATCCGTAAATAACACTGTATCAAACCGATCTGAGTCCTACTTTAGTCTACTAAATGTATCAATATGACTGATGGCTTTACTTGGCACGTGAACAATTTTCAAATCTATGAAGGCCAGCCTAGCAAACTGCTGACAGACTAACCTGAAACTATAAAAACAATAACAACAACAGAAATTGAATTTAAGTTCAATTCCCGGCGGCGCTTTGTGTCCTTGAGCAAGTAATTTTATTTCACGTTGCTCCGGTTCACTCAGCTGGCAAAAATGAGCTCTACCTGTAATACAAAGGGGCCAGTCTTGTCACATTTTGTGTCACGATGAATCTTCCTGAGAACTATGTTCAGGGTACGCATGTCTGTGGAGTGCACATTAATTTCACAAGTAGGCTGTTTGGGGTTGATCATATCGACTGGAACATTCCCATCCTAACCGACGGAGAACCAGGCCTACAATTGCTACAAATAGCATCTAACTGTACTCTCTATGATATGACCGATACACTAAGGACTTTACCTTCTGAAATATTTTCTTTGTTACTGCAAATTCAGAAACGTCAACACTAACTGTTGTTTCACGTTCAGTAAATAATTGTATAGCAAATCGTTTTGTTTTTTTAAAAACTTGTTCATGATGAATTCACCTACTAAACACATTCATTGTTGCTGCATAAAGAGTCTACACTATGTCTGTAAATTTTAGTGTAAATCTGTCATATCTTTATAAATTCAAATATTTCTCAATTTCATTTTATTTTCGGAACACTAATTAGTTAAGTTTTGCTTATTCTTACTAGCTTAAAAGCCGTGCAGACATTTAAGTTAGTTCTTACGGAGGGCAATTGCACCTGCGGCCCAAAACTAAAGAGAGCAATAATAATAAAGCATTTATTGATACCCTTTAAACTCAGTTTAAATGAAAAACTTGTAAGTTCACAAATTTATGGAGTTCTTTGAAAATTCGAATTTTCATAATTTTTATATAATATAATTCTCATCCAGACCTGAGCCAAATGCTGTATGTTCAAGAACCAAATGAAAGGCAAATTTTCAATTCCTGGATGATCCTGATTTCAAAAAAGTTATAATATGTCTATGAAGTACAAATGCAGACTAGGATACAGGAGTCCCAGACGGACGGACAAACAAAATTTCGCGTTTATTATTATAGACATAATTTAATCCCATACATTGAAATATTTATTCCAAGGAAATTTATAGAAGACGCAAGATATGTATTGGGATTGATGTATTACTTAGCAAAAAGTGTAATTTCTCGGTAAGGTTGACTTTGCCTTTCAGTCTTTCGGGGGACGATTGGCTTCTCCCCTCAAAACTGTTGGCCTTGTGCCAAAATTTGAAACCAACCAGTGTAATTTTTCGATTGTTTATTTTATTCTAGGTTGTTGAAAATATGAGTATGTCATCCTAATATAATTGCATTATTAATTCCTTCCATTACCTCCGTAGTCAGTCTACACTGATTAATCCAAATTATAAGCGTTATTCACCACGACTAAGTTTAAATGCTGTTTTTTTTTAATCCTCTATAGACAGACAAAACTCTTATCAGAAACAACTACCTCTAGCTCCGAACTTCCATAAAAAGTTAACTGTTTATCATTTGGTGAGGATTAGTGATAACTTTGTTAATTTGGGAAGGTGGAATGATGGAGAATGTTGTTCAGTATCCAATTGCGTTTGAACTAGATGTTCATCCAATTTACAGTTAACTCAGCAAAATTTTCCATTTGTAGCATAATGTTCAAAGTTATTTTCTCTTTGTTCGACTGTTTAAGTTACATTACCTCGAACATTTACTTGACAGAGTAGAATTGGTTTAAACAGCAGTATTTGCTGAAATAGCTCAATTTACCATTATTTAAAAAAATGTCTTTTTATATTCAAGAAATTGACGCAAGTTTGAACCTGGCTTCACTCAGTTCCCTGTTTATTAAACGTTGCTAATAATATTGGTTTCAAATTTTGGCAGAAAGTTTTGAGACTAGTCGATTACACTGATATCAGTGTTCAACTGGTACTTATTTTACCGACTCTGAAAGGAATTTGAACTCAGAACGCAAAAGAAGGACGAAATGCCGCTAATCATTTTCTGCTGGCGTGCTAACGTTTCTGTCAGCTCGCTGCCTTAAACAGTGCTAATAATATTAAATACTTGCACATTAGAATTTGGCTAAAAAGAACAGTGACGCATTTTCGAAAATATATTTTGTGATTTTTATTTTTTTCCGTTTTCTTTTTTATTGAACTCCACTTCCACAAACAGGATTAAATTATATATGTAATTCGATAACTCATTAGAAATGAACAAGGTATTAATTAAGAGCTATTTACACATTGGAGCTGTTATTTTTGTGATTCATATGAATTCTATTGATTAAAGACGGCCATTGCTTGTCGTTTATCGCACACGATCTCTTAGAATCTTTATCTAAATCAATAGAGGAAAAAAAATTACATCTTTCGTATCAATAAACATGGTTTGAAGACGAGGAATTGGATGAAAAAAGAAGTTCGAATCCTGACATTTAAATATACTTCGAAATCAATACACATCCTTAATTGACCAGCTTTCTTTTGCACGCAAACAATTAGTGAAAGATTGTTGACACCTCCATACTGACAAAATTATTATCATTCTCCATTAATTTAAGATTGTGAAGTACATTTTCAACATCCATTTTTAGGTGCACTGGAACAAGACTTACGAAACAAATGTAATTTTTCACATACGATACTAAAATTTTAATGTCAAAAATGTATTTAGTGGTTTTTAATTCCTTTTCTCTGTTTGTTTTATATTGGTTTGAATGTTTGGCGCAAGGCAGCAATTTCAGGGGAGAGGGTAAGTTAATTACATCGACCTCAGTGCTCCACTGGTACTTATTTTATCGACCGCGAAAGGATGACAGGCAAAGTCGAACTTAGTGGAATTTGAACTTAGAACGTAAAGACGGACGAAATATCGCTAAGAATTTCGTCCGGCGTGCTAACGATTCTGTCAGCTCGCCGCACTTCCGATTAGTTATATTGAAATCAACTCTCGTAAACAAAATTAAGCTAGATAATTCGATAATAACTCAAAAAAAAAAAAAGAAAAAAGAATTAGGCATTAAGAATTATTTACACATTCAGACAAGTAAATAGTACAATAATCCAAATCATGGACACATTCCACGGAAATCTGATCTTCGAGGAGAAATTAGAAAGCAAAGCCAAATAAACAATTCAAAAGTAAATATTTACTTCGTTTTTATATTTGGTTTGCAAGATTCTTTGTGAATTCGTGTGTTGAAACAAATTTTGTTGTGTCTAAGGAGAATCATTATGCCAATATTATTAACACACGCACTGGTTCAATTCCACTCCTTTATTATTAGTCAACTGGTTAAATATCTATCCAACTAACTAACTGATCATTTGTTTAACCAATAAGTTAAGCAATAATAATAATGACTAATAGTAAAGAAGTGGAATTGAACAAGTGCATGTACTATTGATACTGATTTCAAATATTGGCACAAGGCCAGAAATTTCGGGGAAAGGGTTAAATCATTTACATCGACTCCAGTGTTTATCCCGTACTTATTTTTATCAACCCCGGAAGGATGAAAAGCAAAGTCGGCTTCGGTGGAATTTGAACTCATAACGGAAAGACGGACGAAATGCCGCTAAACATTTTGCTCGGCGTACTAACGATCCTACCAGCTTGCCGCCTTACCCCTGTTATTAATATTGGCGTAATGACTCTTCCTAGACACAACTAAATATGTAAATAAGCGGAAAAGTGATTACGAACGGACAGGCAATTACATCTTCCACTTTTTTTACGATAACGATCTGTAATGTAACAGAAGCTGCTTTAATAATCTGCAAAAAATTAGCTCGTTAAGAAAATCTCTGTTCGAGACGAAAGCAGTATTTATAATGAGAAGTTATGTTTATAGCCACCTAAACGTGGGTGTTCTGTAAGAACAAATGATACTGCTATTTTAACAGAAATGTTTTCTTAATGGAAATTATTTATCCTAGAGTTATACCAAATGGATTTCAAATCCCACCGAGGTCAACTTTACTTTTCATTCTTTCGGAGATTATGGCTCGTTGATTTGTGTTGTTGTCACTTAAAGTATGTGGAACCCCATGCTCCATACTTCTGAACCTTCCCCATCGAGTGAAGATGCTTCTCTATAGCAGTGTGGGAGCATTCCATTCTCTCTGCCAGTTCCCTTGTCATCGAACTCAGCTGGACGGCCAGGACGAGGTGCGTCTTTGAGATCAAAATTTCCATTTTTGAACTTGGCATACCAATCACGAGCGGTTCTTTCAGCTATGGCACCCTCTCCATATACAGCACAAATGTTGCGAGCAGCTTTTGTGGCCTTAGAACCTTGATTAAAAGCAAAAAGAGGGAGGTGTCGAAAATGCTCGTTTTTCTTAACGTGACATTCGATTTTAATGATCTGAAAATAAACAAAAGTTAACTAAAATTAACTAGAGAAAAAAAACAAAAAAAAACAAGATAGATTCCAAAATGATTCAAAAATAGAATTCTCGAAAAAAATAGATTCCAAAATTTAAAAACGCAATAAATTCCCAAATTTAAAGAAACGGCGGAAACTTAGTTGCCAACCCAATATATATTTTTTATATATATATGTATATATTTCAATATATTGGGTCATCCCATAAATAATGAACTAAAAGTCGGTGGGCGAAAGGGATAAACTACCTGCATCAACTTGCTGTAAATGCAGGCAGTAATTTTACCTTGTTTTATTTCTGATGCGAGTTTTGAAGAGTGCAGTTCGATTTAAACAGTTATTTTTTCAAAGCTATTATGGAAGTGACAAAGGACCATATTCGGCATATTTTGTTTTATGAATTCAAAAAAGCAACGAGAAGTGTGAGGAATATTAATGCAGTATATGGGGATCGAACAATCAGCGTAAGCCAGTGTCAACAGTGGTTCTAGAAATTCTGAGCCAGAAAGTACAGCCGAGAAGACCAGCTTCGTTCTGGAAGATATGTAAAGCTCGACGAGGACGTCCTGCAAAGCCTGGTGGAACAAAATCCCATCGTAACTGTTGAGGAACTAGCAGAGACGCTTGGATTTGGCCATTCAATCATTCATCACCACCTGTGTGCCATCGAAAAAGTCAGCAACTAAGGTCATTGGGTTCTTCACAAACTTCCCGAGTCTAATCGCGCGCAGAGTGTGAATGCGTGCTCTCCTTTGCTGTCACGTCTCACAAATGAAGCTTTTTGGACCGAATAGTGATTGGTGACGAGAAACGAGTTAAATAAAAATGTCAAGCGCCGTAGACAATGGGTAGGGAAAGGAGAAACACCAGCACTCCAGGTTAAAGGTCTTCATCCACGTATGGTGTTGTTATCTGTTTAGTGGGATATGAAAGGTTTAGTCTACCTTGAACTTTTAAACCCAAACCAAACCATAATAGAGGAGAACTACTGCGAGAAGCTTGAGCGGCTTAAGTCAGCGCTAGAAGAAAAACGATTATCCTTGGTTTCAAGACGAAAGGTGTTCTTCCATCAGGATAATGCTCGGCCACATACAGCGAGGTTGCCATTCCAAAGGTTGGAGCAGTTTGAATGGGAAACAATGCCCCACCCACCATATTCACCGGCCATGCCCCATTTGATTATCATTTATTCTATAGTCTTCAAAATCATTTGGACGAAAAATGTATGAATTCTGTAGACGAGGTTAGAACAGAATTGGAGGAGTATTTTCTGTCAGGGGCAAGTGAATTTTGGAAGAGGGGCCTTGCAAGTCTACTAGATAGATGAAAATCATTGTAGAAAACGAAGGAGATAATATTTTAGATTAAAAAAGTACTTTGTTTACCTCAATTTTGAAAAAAGTATAAAGAAACCTCATTATCCATAGGATTACCCAATATATGTGTATGCATGTATCTCTCTCTATTTCTCTCTGTCTATATATATATATATATATATATATATATATAT
>NC_068989.1:66965787-66968405 GCF_001194135.2 Octopus bimaculoides | reverse complement strand
TGTGTGTGTGTGTGTGTGTGTGTGTGTGTGTGTAATTGAATAAAGCCGCAGTTCAATAGATTGAAAACCTAGGATACTGATCGTCGAAACCGACGGAGGACCGTTTACTTTTTATTTACTGCGAGAAGCAATAGATAAACTATATTTGTATTAATAATATTTGTATTAATAAATTACATTTGTATTAATTCAAAATGTTTAGTATAGAAGCGCATATGTGTTCGTGTGAAGAAATTATGATGTATTATCACACTGTTATGGAATCAATGGAGATTTCTCTACGTTGGGGGTCGGCAAACCTCTTATATCGTTGACCCATTTCTTGGAATCGTACATAATTTATCGAAGCCCATCATGTAAATTTAAAAATGAGATTGGTTTCAAATTTTGACACAGAACAATTAATTCCTGGGGAAGGGGAAAGTCTATTACAATTACATCGATCTCAGTGCTTAACTGTTGCTTATTTTATAGACCCGAGAGGATGACAGGCAATGTCAACCCCGGCAGCGAACTGGCAGAGTCGTTAGCACGCCGGATAAAATGCTTAGCGGTATTTCGCCCGTCTTTACGTTCTAGGTTCAAACTCCGCCGGGGTTGACTTTACCTTCCATCCCTTTTGGGGTCGACTAAATTATGCCCAATTTAATCGCTGGGCTCGATGTAATCGGCTTATTCCTATCCCTGAAATTACTGACCCTATGCCAAAATTTGAAATCAATATTTAATGTGACATCTATCTGGTGAATACTTGTCTCGATATTTGATTGGAAATTAGTGAACAATAACCTTAAATTACTGCACTCTTCCAGATTTAGTTTGCTATCAATTCAACACCCATAATGCTCAAAATCGATTCAAGTGTTTATCGATCCCCTTGGATAGCCATATAGACACCCAGTGTTTGATATTGATCACCTTACAGACTTCCTACTCTACGTTGTAATCATACCTGAAAGAAATATCAGCCGAATATTTTTGAAATCATATATTTCCTCTCATTGCTATCGTAATGACTACGAACAGAACACCTTTCGTCAGAGATGGGTTCAGACAGGGCTGAACTGGGACTAAACAAGAGTATAATTTAATGTGAAATCTATATTTAAGTTTAATTTAGCATTCTGTATCTAAAATTACAATATTTGAATTATTCTGTTATTCTGTTCGGAAAAATTCCACCGTGGGATTTGAATTCTGAAAACAAAGAGGCGAAAGAAGTACCGGGAAGTATCACACTAAACACTTTTTCGATTCTGTCAAAGAATCGTTTAAGTCAATGTTTCCCAACCTATTTTCCTCCGGGCCCCACTATAACTTTCCAGAAAAATGTATGTCCCACCAGTGGTTTGAAAGAAAAAGGCTTCATTTTTAATATTTCATAATCATATATTTTCCTTAAAGGAATATCTACACTAGGTCATTAGAATAGTGCTATACTGTAGCAATTGGAGACGCAATGGCCCAGTGGTTAGGGCAGCGGACTCGCGGCCATAGGATCGCGGTTTCGATTCCCAGACCGGACGTTGTGAGTGTTTATTGAGCGAAAACACCTAAAAGCTCCACGAGGCTCCGGCAGGGGATGGTGGCGAACCCTGCTGTACTCTTTCACCACAACTTTCTCTCACTCTTACTTCCTGTTTCTGTTGTGCCTGTAATTCAAAGGGTCAGCCTTGTCACACTGTGTCACGCTGAATATCCCCGAGAACTACGTTAAGGGTACACGTGTCTGTCGATTGCTCAGCCACTTGCACGTTAATTTCACGTGCAGGCTGTTCCGTTGATCTGATCAACTGGAACCCTCGACGTCGTAAGCGACGGAGTGCCAACACAACACACATACTGTAGCAAACAGTCTTCACACAGTATGCTTGGTTGGAGGGATTGTTTTGGCTAGGCTGAATATATGAAGTATGTTCGCTATAAAAAAAACACAAGTTTTTCACACGCCTCATCACAATTATCCCAGGTCCCACTTGTGGGGTGTTTGCCCCACGTTGGGTATCACTGGTTTAAGTGCTTTAAGGAAGGAAGTGGAGTTCAATAAGTGTTTATTCCTCAAACCACACTTCACAATTTTAAATGACAATGTAATCACAGATACAATATTATTGGACTACTATCATACTGGGACATCATTTTGATGTGTCTAAGTTATAGGTTATATGTGACTCTAGTGCTTGTTGTTGTTGTTGTTGTATAGGCCCAGGTCACGTCACATCTGCCTTATGTCATGCAAATAGTCGGCTGAAGGACAGGTCGCTATCTACATATCTTCTTCGTTATACCACGTTTCGGTGTCGCATAGAGCCAGCATGTAGGTTTCAGCATGCGATGAGGAATCGTATGAGCTCCTGTCTGGATATATTGCACCTTCTTCACTTTCCAGTTATATTCTGTACGCTCGTAAATCCTCATAGTAGCTACAGAGCACCCACCTCCCATCCACGTACTAAATTCAGTCTCGTACTCATTTTCACGCTTTTTATTTATCAAGTATCTAAACTAACTTCGAACGTAAAGGCATACTCTTCGACGCATTGTTTTATATTAACACACACACACACACACACACACACACACACACACACACACACACACACACACACACACACACA
>NC_068989.1:66953922-66963666 GCF_001194135.2 Octopus bimaculoides | reverse complement strand
TTGCAGACCAAGCTTTCCCTATTCACTATACGAGCTGTGCGCTTTCGCGCAGCTCGCTTAAGTTCTTCATGCTGGATACGTGCTCTCTCAAAAGTGTCGATCTCCTCCTTAATCTGCTTCCTCCACCCGTGGCGATGACAGGCTTTGTTCTCCCAGTCAGTGTCCTGCATATCACAGGCCTTTAATGAAGACTTGACACAGTCCTTAAATCGCAGCCTTGGTTTCTGCCGGAGTCTCCTTCCATTCACAAGTTCTCCATATAGCATACATACATACATACATACATACATACATACAACGAAACAGAGAAGGTAACCGACGACCTCAGTACCACCGCCACAGATGATGATCAAACCATTATCATCGACACCGACAGAGTAACCAGGCCCGCACTATATGTTGCCACCAGTACAATCGCCATACCTAGAGATGACGACCAATCCAGGACCAGCGACACGGAGGAGGTATTCGGCGTCCCCAGTGCCACCACCACAGACGATGACCAAACAATTATCATCGACACCGATTGGATGACCGCTTTGCACAATATGTTGCCACCAGCCGCACCCACACAACGCTGGCAGCTACATGGCCAACCATATGACCAGAAACGATGACCACAGAGATAACACCGCCGAATCATTGCGCCATATCAACAACGTCAGCAACAGTGTAACCAACAGCATTTCCAGACCCAGAGCCTACCAGAGATATACGAGGAGTGCGAATATAGCCACATCACAAGTTTGTAAATATATCGGATCGGCCAGTACATCTTTCGAACATCGCTTCCGCAATCACCAGTCATCCTTCAGAGTCCCATAAAGACGTTTTGTCACGTTCCTAGCCAACCATGTGTGGCACTTCAAAAATCAAGAGACCCATGTGACATCAGGTGGAAAATAATAGATAATCCAGGGCCAGATATTAATGGGAGTGGCCGTTGAAAAATCTGCATTGCGGAGAGAATCAACATTTTTAAGGACTATACTAAACCTGGCGCATTGAATAGTCGTAAAGAAGTTTTCTCTAAATGTGTCCCTTTCAAGCGCTACCATAGTACGAGGGGTTACCCAAAAGTAACCGGAAACGTTCTCTGTGGGACAAGCTTCTAATGCTAGAAGCCACTTGATGCGATCCTCAGGCATCAGTCTGCCGACCGTAGTAGTCGGGTTTAGTCATACTACCATACATACGTACACACACAAACACATACACATACACACACATATATACATACGTACACACACATATATATATGTGTGTGTTTGTGTGTACGTATGTATGTGTGTGTGTTTAGGTGTGTGTATACACATGAAGCACAAAGTGTATATGAGTTTGGCCGAAGCCGTGTACTAAAGGTTCGATCATTAAACTAACTTTAAACGGTGATGTGACAGATATTCGTATATATATAGGTGGAACTGTGGTAAGTAGTCGCTCACGTTAAACTAATATCCAGAATGAAATTATTCTGGTCTGATATGTGTATGCACATTAAAATGGGTGGATGGTTGCTGATCCGTAGCAAGGGACCATTGAAAAAGTGCTAGTAAAAGAAAAGGGTGGCGGGGATAGTTTAAAATGTTTAAAGACTACTACAAGAGGCCATTTTTTACCCTTGTAAGTTATTAGACTCACAGAAACGACAATACATAACTGGTCTGCTGAAATAATTCTGTCAGGATGAGTAAAAAAGAATTTTATTTCGTTTTCATACGTTATTGAATTTTAATTCAATTGGAGTTTTAGACTCGACAGAAAGGCTTGTATATTTCCCCTTCAAAAATTATCTTTGAGCTTAATCTTGAATCAATATACTACTGAAATAGTAATGAATTTTGTTTAGAGGAACCTAGATTGCGACGCGCTTTCAACCCCAGTTTTTCCTTTCATTTTTCGCTAAAACATATGGAAAAGGATATTTAATATTACAATAATACAACTATTTTCTCCATCCCATTAAAATACTTTATAGTTTCTTCTTACCGAGTGAAAAGGAATCAAAATTTTATTGAAATGATGAAATGTTTTCAAAATATGAGAAAACAAAAGCGAAACAATAAGATGCTGTTTCCTCTCTGTCTCCCTTGTTTAATAACATTCACTTGATGTACGGAACAAAGAAGGGTACAATGTTCATGTTCGTAGCAATATTGTGAGATCAAAACATGTGCAGGTGTCATTAAGCACATTTTGTCTCTTTTTATTATCGATTGTTATCTTCTGATAATGCACAATAAAAGAAATTTCTTTTTGTGTGATACAATATTTTGTTTGCAGAACGTGTCGTACGTTTTATAGTGAATTTCATTTGTATACACTGCTCTTTCTTATTGATATCACAGTTATCACATTTATTAAAATAATAATAATGATAATAATAATAATAATAATAATAATAATAATAATGATAATAATGATAATAATTATTGGTGACACCTCAACTATCAAATTCTTTGTTAGACTTCAGCTCTCTCTAGAGCTGTACGTTGTTTTATTGGATTAAATTCATTGGTTTTTTTTATTGCTTTTGTTGATTGTTATGTGGAACAAAAGATTTTAAAAAATCTATTATCTGACAAGTTTAAGTTTTATCAAATGAGGTCAAATATCGGTGTCAACGAGAATCTTTCGTTTTTCTTTTTAGATTTTGTTCCTGCATATTTTGTCTTACAATATGCTTCTGATTTTTTTTTCCCGAAAATGCAAAGAAAAATTAACATCGCTAAAAGAAGGTTCCAAGGGTTAGAGTTTATATTCTTCAGTACCATGACTATTTCAACTCAAAATGATATTGCCGACTTTCTGCAAGGCACAAATCCGACCCACAATAGGCTATTGCTATCATTGGGAAAGAACAGCTGTTATACTCACAAACATTCTAGAAAACATTCCCCTCGCACTCTCACCCAAAAGGCTATTCAATACAAGCCCTAACTTTCCGACATGCTGTCTCTTCTCTTTGTTCAATTTATCACGAGTTTAGTAGTTCTTTGAGTTAATGAGGGAACTTTTATATGGCCGATTGTCGATCGGGTTGTTGGCACTCCGTCGCTTACGACGTCGAGGGTTCCAGTTGATCCGATCAGCGGAACAGCCTGCTCGTGAAATTAACGTGCAAGTAGCTAAGCACTCCACAGACACGTGTACCCTTAACGTAGTTCTCGGGGATATTCAGCGTGACACAGTGTGACAAGGCTGACCCTTTGAAATACAGGTACAACAGAAACAGGAAGAAAGAGTGAGAGAAAGTTGTGAAAGAGTACAGCAGGGTTCTCCACCATCCCCTGCCGGAGCCTCGTGGAGGTTTAGGTGTTTTCGCTCAATAAACACTCACAACGCCTGGTCTGGGAATCGAAACCGCGATCCTATGATCGAGAGTCCGCTGCCCTAACCACTGGGCCATTGTGCCTCCTGTCGATCGGGTACATAAATGCTTAAGCTAGAAACGAAAAGCTCATGTGTCAGGAGTTAGTGATAAGCTGGGCGACTCAACAATTCAGAACGTAAGGAACCGACATCAATATTGCAAAACATCTTATCCGACATTTTAAAAATTCCACCAATGCATCGTTCAGGACTGGCACTGTGTTTCATTGACCCGTTAACCAATTGGTTAAGAAATACGCTCAACAACAACGATGTCTTGGGTTCGATTCTAGCGTGTGGCATTTTCTGAAAATCTCATTATTTACAAACTGGATCGATCTACACCTTGTGAGCGAAATTGTGTAGAACTGAAACTGTATAGAAGACCATCAGGTAGATTATACATTTAATTCAAAAGGGACATCTTTGTCATACGCTGTATTCTGCTGATTCAACTCGAGAATTACGTTAAGGGTGTACGTGTCTGAAATATTTAGCAACCTCAATTCAGGAGCAGGTAATTCGGCTGCTCCAATCACTGAATTCTTATAGTGTGTATATACGCTCTATCTGATAGCCTATGGAAGACGAAAACTTTGTTGAGGGTTTATAGACCGTTAGGATAATTAACATGCTTGAATAGATTAAAAAAAGAAGTACTTCGATCGATTTGATTTGTTCTACTAAAATCATTTAAGGCAATGCCCCAGTATGGTTGCAGTCTAATGAATCAAGATAATGATTTATAAATAAACATATATATATATATATGTTAACTGTTCTATTAAGATAAGATCAACAAAAATGTACCCCATCCAGTGAAAGATAAATATAATTTAATACACACTGTATTAAAATAAGTCACTAATAGTTTCTTGCCATTAAGACAAGCGCTGCGACAAACTTTTATAACGTGCCTTGTGTTCTCCAAGCAATCTACAGGCTCTGAGTACATGGCTTGTTCTATTTGAAAATCAGAACGATGTAAACCAGTGTATGGAGTTGCATCCCTTTTGTATAAAAAAAATGCTCATCTTGCTCTTCGTTATAGCGTATTCGATTAAATAAGTGCCACACTGAAAATATGTACGACTTAAACCAGTGAAGGTAGTGCCCCAGCATGGCCGCAGTCCTGCCACAGAAATCAATAAAACGGTACATTACACCAATTCTTGAGAGAAAATGTATTCATATTGTATTGAAGTTCATTTTATTTTAATTTCATTTATTTTATATTATTTTATTTTATTTTATGACAGTATTAAAATAGCCATTAGCGTTAATTTTCATTATCAAACTATTGAATTTAATTTCTATTAATAGAAAGAATACCCTGCAACATTTTATAAAATTTAACTTTTCCAACTCTTCTATGTTTCTCTGTTCTCATTGTTAACATCATTAATTACACGACATTAATTAAACAGTGACTACCACACGCTGAACTTATATTGTTAATGTTGTCAATATAATGGACTTTAACCAATAACCAATATAACAGACATCGAGGCTTGGGTTACCTGCAGTTGGCATTGATTAATGTTAACTATGAAGTCAACACTCATGTAAACATAATGATATTCTATATATGTGTGTGCGTGTATGAATGTGTGTGTGTATGTGTGTGTGTGTGTGTGTGTGTGTGTATGTGTGTGTGTGTGTGTGTGTGTGCATAAGCAAAGTAGTAGCTAGTTCTAAAATCTCTATAAGAGATGCAAATAGTAACTCGACTGGAAAGCAATGTTTGTTGCCACTTCAATATGGCTGTTTCGTACGGAACGACGTTACTACTCTTTTTAAACTCAGGAGAACACCTCCTTCAGCTGGTTAACTACACAACCTGCGTCCGATATATCGCTAACAGGAGATCAGACACCTACCATCAAACGATTTAGACTAGTAGACCAGCCTGGTTTCAGGATATTTGATAAACCTTGTCGTCCATGAGGTAGAAGTCACAGTAACGCTTCAAGATAACGTAAATGAAAAGAAAAATTAAATCGGTTCATGCGAAAGCAATTTTAAAAAACATCATACAAATAACCAGTTTTGTTTCCAGCACACCGACAAAAGTAAATCCACTAAGTTGGGCTAGCCACGTATGGGGTTTGTAGACCAACAGCATACCACATACAATGAAAAGGAGAATTATGGAGAAATACATGTCATGTTAATGGATCTAAAACTGCGACTTATGCATAGCTGAAAGATCGTACATTCTTTTGAGATCAAAGAAGTTCACCATTCTATTTATTTCCAGACTCGATTTTTTTTAGCAAATGCAAGCCTATGGACACATTTCTTTTCGCGAGCTGGAAGACACTACGCTCTCCGAATTGTTCAGCTGTCACGCAGATTTTGGCCCCCTCTTTGTTGAATTATTCTACAACAACTAGTCTAATTATGACGTCTACTCTAATTTTGCTTCTTTTCTTCCCTTTTTTTTCCGTTTTCATTCGCCCTTATTTACTCATTTCACTTTTTGCATTAATCTTTTGCTTCCTTTTTATCGTGGTGAGAAAATTGTTATTAAATATTTTACTACGTGACGGATAAACAAACATTCGGTTTCCTTCAGTGGAAAGGGAACGTTTATATTGTTTCTTAGTGTTGTAATCATTATGTGCACCATTTTCTATAACCAGTAAAGTTTTGTTTTGTTTCTATTGTCCATGTATATTGTTTGGAAAAATTATGTTATGTTATGCTAAGGTTTCAATAAATTGTTATAAATGAAAACCGTCTTATACCCAGGTCTTTAGTCAAACCATACAATTATGTGATCTGTAAGACAACATATCTAAATCAACAGAAACAATATTTACATCGGTTAAAGAAAATGTTGGATATAACGGTGTATTATAGAAATTATTATTACATACTTGGCAAGTTACGTGGAACGTAAATACAGCAACACCAGTTATCAAGCGGTGATGGGTTGACAAACACAGACATGAAGACCCCCCACATACATACACACACATACGACGGGCTTCTTTCAGATTCCGTCTACGAAATCCACTCAGAAGTCTTTGGTCGGCCCGAGACTATAGTAGAAGACACTTGACTAAGGTGCCTCGCAGTGGGACTGAACCTGGGAAAGCAACCTTCTTACCACACAGCCACACCAGCGCCTATTTATCAATTTCAAAGAAGTACATTCCGCCGAGGCCGACTTTGCCGTTCATCTTTTCGGGGTTGATAAAATAAGAACCAGTCGAGCACTAGGGGTTGATGTAATCGACTTAGCCCCTTTTTGTACCAAAATCTGAACCGAATTTAGAACAGAATGTTCTGCCTAAAAACTTAGCAAAGTATCAGAGGTAGAACTGCTCAGGGTGAGGAGAAACAATGGTGGCTATGATCCATTTTCTTTTTCAGAAGCTCCATGACTACTGGAGGATGAGACTCTGACCTTCGACATCAGGCCTAAATCCTGGAATTAACTATTTACTGAATGGCAAAATTCCTCAGCTGATTTACACGGTCGTTTCACCACTATTAAAGAAACTGCCGTCACATGTGAACGAGTATGGCTTGGTGACATGTACCGTGCTTTTAGATGCCTATGTTATCGCGAGCAGATATAGGCACCCTTTCGACCCTCCTGCCATTTGACTCAGCGGCACATTTAAGATATGCCAATTGAATGGAGAGAGAGAGAGAGAAGAGGGAAGAGCGGAAAAGAGAGGGTGAGAAGAAAGAAAGAGGAACACAGTTGCCACAGCAACTGGCCGGTACTCATTTTCAGCTGAGTAGATTGGAGCAACGTGAAATAGAGTGCCTTCTCAAGGAAATAATGCGCCACCCGGTCTAGGTATTGAATTCATGACATTATGATCGTGAGCCGAATACCTTAATCACAAAGCCAAGTATGTAATAATAATTTTTATGATACACACAAGGTCACAAGTCTATGCGGACGGATCAGTGGCTTAAAGTGATCACAGTACTTGACTGTTTTTCTATTTTATCGGCCTTGTATAGATCAAAGATAAAATTGACGGTGGGATCCGAATATTTTAAGAATCGTAATTTAATGCCGTTGGCTATTTGTCAGATGCCCTAGCATATTGTAATATATAAATATATAAATATTGTAATAATAAAGTTAATGTTTTGGCTTCAAATATTCCTCGAATACTAAATGACGGAAAAAAACTAATATCTACCAGTAACATTTTACTGAGGCGTTATGTGAAACTCAAAACATGTTCAGTGTTGTTACAGTATTTACCTAAAATCACAACCATTTGAATCGAATTCAGAACAGAATGTCCTTCCAGGGAGAGAAGGAACGGTGATGCCTATGATCCATCCATTCAGTATTCAATCAATTTAGATTTCAGAGTTGTCTCTCCTGATTTTCTTTTTGTCAGTCATTGCAATCATCGCTAAGAGTTTTTCTTTTGTTAGAGATATAATTTTAATTGATTACCCATAATCCCTATTTTAGTCTCTACATTAAACTCGTGCTGTATCATTTCTTAGTTATTCTTAGTTATGTTACCGTTATATCCAGCATTTTCTTTAACCGATGTAAATATTGTTTCTGTTGATTTAGATATGTTGTTTGCAGACCACATAATTGTATGGTTTGACTAAAGACCTGGGTTTTCATTTATAACAATTTATTGAAACCTTAGCATAACATAACATAATGTTTCCAAACAATATACATGGACAATAGAAACAAAACAAAACTTATGCTGGTTATAGAAAAAGTTGCACATAATGATTACAACACTAAGAAACAATATAAACATTCTCTTTTCACTGAAGGAAACTGAATGTTTGTTTATCCGTCACGTAGTAAAATATTTAATAACAATTGAAATCACAAATTATAATCTCTCATTTGCTGCAAATAATGATAAACTTAAGATACAACAATAACCAAGAAATTGTAAAGAGCTTTCTTCCTACCAAAGATAACTGAATATTTGTTTTTCTGTGACGTAGTAAAATATTCGATAGTAATTGAAATCATACAAATTATAATATCTCATATAATACGTTGTTTAATCATTAAAGGTATATCGTTCAGCTAAGCAACATATAATGTTAAGAGCGTCTGTTATTTTCATTGTGGGTGAAGTTGCCATTTTTGTTTTCATCAACATTAGTTTTGAAGCTATGTACCTCCACCACCAACCAAGAACAAAACAAAAACAAACAGAAACAAAGAAAAAAGCAACACCCCTTCCCCGAAAAATGAGATATTTGCTGGACCTTAAATTGCTATAAGGCGTCAATAGCCTTGTGAAACATTGGGTGACTGTCATGCAGAGTCTCGATAAAAGTGTATATTGTAACATCAATATTCTGAAGAGCTGGTAACGGATGCGTACATAAATGAAGGTATCCCTTACTTCCTTTGCGTGCAGAGGAAGGTATTTTTTGTTCTGCATGTATACGTTTACATCTAATGGGGAAATGAAACGCTTGTGGTTTCTCAGGCTAACGATCAATCTAGAACTCCCCACCTGACACGTTGTACCTCTGAGGCTCTTCAAACACTCGGTTCTATATTTGCAACAGTCTCTGAGTGTATGGGAGAAGCTCATAAACTTTTCATCCGCTTTCCAAGGAGCTGAGGCTCCTATTAAAGATGTAACGACTGCTCATCACGCAGGATAAAGATCACTGGGTAAAAGCTTGACAAATGAAGGGCAGGAAGAAAATCATAGCTTCACTATGTGTCATCTCTGCTGCTTCTCTTCAGTGTTTGTACTCATCTACTTGACAGGAAATGGAGATAAAATTTAGAGTCGCGTTCAGTGAGTTCTGATAGTTTCATCGACAGGAAAATTACCAAACATTTTGACTCTTATAATTTGTTTTATAATTAGTGTGTATTTTCACTTGCTATTTTGTTACGGCAAAATAGCAATATTTAGTTATCTTCAAGCTGAGAGCATGTTATATGATTTCTTAATTATTCTTTTTTAATATCTTATGATGTTATTATATGCAACAATATATTTTACTTCTCTAAATTTTATTTGTGTTGTTCCCGCTATGTTATGTAATCAATGAAATAAATAGCCATGAATCAGAAAGTTTGCTACCCAAGGCATAACATAACGAAGTCATTAAACATAACTCGATCAACAGAAATAATATAAACAAACATCATTTTTTTTCCTGTTTTATGTAACAACTTCAAAACTAACGTTGCTGAGAATAGTAAAGTCATCCATAATGAAAATAAAATTTGCTCTTGTTAAAATCATTATATGTTGTTTGCCTGAACAATAAGGCATTGATGATTAATTGTATTAAATGCGAAAATGTTATAATTTCTGTGTTTTTAGTTATTATTGAATGTGTTAAAATATCAAACACACACACACACACGCACGCACACAC
>NC_068989.1:66949548-66953761 GCF_001194135.2 Octopus bimaculoides | reverse complement strand
AAAACCAAAACTAAATGTTCAGCTTTCGGCGTGTAGATGTATGTGAGTAAACATACAGGGTGTTTGGGTTAAATTTGATAGTTTGCATAAAAGGAAAAGAAAGCACAATATCCCATCCAGAAAATAAAGAATTAAAAAAAAAAAAAAAAAATATTATCAACTAGATTAAAGCTGAGAAATAACAGTTTACTGAAAGTAGCTGCCCTCAGCTTCCATCACAACTTCAAGACGGTTCCAGAACCTGGCAAATGCGTTCATCATTATGTTCCTGGGAAGATCTTCGAACATCCCCTTCATGTTGGCCACCAGCTCAGCCTTGGTATTACAGGCAAAGTGGTTGGTATCTTCTCAACTGCACTTCACACTCAATAATCCATGGGATTACTATCGAAGGAATTAAGAGCCCATGCAATAGGGCTGGTGCAGTCGTAGCAATTCTCCGACAACTAATTCATACTCTTTCCGGAGGTGTGGCAATGAGCTGAATTCAGTTGCTACACGTGGCCTTCCCGTAGCAACCCTCTCCAGCCAGGGATTGATCAATTAGTCTCCAGCAGCTTCACATAGACGTCTGAATTGAGCTTAAGGCCCTGTTCCGGAGGTTGTTGGATGGATTTGGGCGTACGGACGCAGTCAGAACACCAGCTGTGTCCCTTCTTGATGGCCATGGCTTTGCAGTCTCCATTGTAGCTGTCCATGTCACGTCTTACAACCTTTATAGTGTTCACAGAGTATTGAAAAGGAGTCATGATGTGGCACTTTGATACCGGACGCGAATCATCATGTTAGGTCTAAGTCTTTTCCAATATTCAGATGGCTTCTGAACTCAAATTCCGTCGAGGCCTACACTGCCTTTCATTCTTTCGGGGTCGATAAAATAAGTACCGGTTGAGCACTGGGGTCAACGTAATCAACTTACCCCTCCTCCGAAATTGCTGGCCTTGTGCCAAAATTTGAAAAGAATATTCAGATGGCTTCCAGTCCTCCGTGTCAGTTAACTTGTTTTTTCAACTACAACTATTAACCTTTATGCTCTCCAACGTCGTTGGCTGTTCACCAATACATCAAGCTGTTCATTGAAAGAGGAGATATAAAATGCCATCAAATTTAACCCGAACACCTTGTATATACCCGTGCTATCAAAATTAGTAATATTGAAAATGATGTTGAAGTTGGTATTTAAAAATGCTTGGAAATAACATACATTCCATGCATTTAATATACACTTGTAAAAATAATTAAATTTTTGTTGAAAATAATTTGAAAGATCGGATCTAAAGTGAATTAAATGTGAAGGAAAGATTTATATAAATTGTTTTAATATTTTAGTGAGGTTAATAGAATAAAACTATTTTATTTAATCATTTAATTGATTTCTCCAGCTGATATTTTATTAAATCACCGGTGCGCATGCGCCATCAAATGACAACTGCAACTCACGCGTTTACCGCCAGCGGGTTATTTACTTTCTTCACATTTTAATGACATCATCGATAAAACATAATACCTTGAGGATTTTTGTCCCGTAACCGTGTTCTTCTTCATTAGTTATATTACTGATACAACTTGGCACCAGTGACGTCGCAACTAATTTCTACAGTTGAGTGAACAGGAGCAGTATGAATTAAAGTGTCTTGCTCAAGAACACAACACACAGCTTGGTCTGGGAATGGAACTCACTGCCACATGATTTTGAGCCCGACGCTCTAACCAGTGAGCCATGTGGCCGCATTAGCTATATTACTGAACTATTACTGATAAAAAAAAATTATTATATAAACAATCAATACAAATGAATAATTTAGAACACACACACACACACACACACACACACATGCTTACTACTTACGGTTATGACATCCCATCAAAGATGATGAGAGCGTCGGCCCAAAACATTTATCCGCCTCTGTCTTCAGCATACCGTTTCTTATGGGAGCAGACGTGTTTGACAAGACCGATACGAGATAGGCAGATCCTGTGGCACTGAGGGCACTGAAACTAACCCCGAACAATAGTTGGAGGTGGGGTTGATGACGACGTCTCCTCTCTTCATCCAGTCTCCTGTGTTTGCTTTCAAAGTGCTTCACTCCAGCGTCACACACACACACGCGCGCGCTACATAAAAGGAGATTTGTAAACTTCAGGCGATTACCTCAGCCAGGAAATTTTCCTTAATCACAGAATATAAAATAAGACATAAGAAAATAAAAAGATACTCGTATCATATTTATTTTCTGGTTCCGACCATTTCAGCGACTCAGCTAGCTAAAATGAGTAGTACCTGTATTTCAAAGGACCAGCCTTGTCACATTCTGTGTCACGCTGAATTTCCCTCTGAACTACGTTAAGGGTATACGTGTCTGTGGAGTGCTCAGCCACTGGCACGTTAATTTCACGAGCAGGCTGTTCCGTTGATCGGATCAACTGGAACCCTTATCGTCGTAAGCAATGGTGTGCCAGTATACAAGTTTACCTGTCAAAATCTTTGAAGTGAGCTGCAGCCACTAATCATGAAATAGACGCTGTATCAAATTATATTGTATAGCGTGGTTATGAGAATAGGATAAATGGGTTGTTAAGATTGGTGGTGTATATTTATTTCCCTAAATTTAATACATTAGAATTAAGAGAGATACAACTATTTAACCTAATGGAACTACCCATATTTCTGATTAGTCAGTTACACATCCTCCTAACTTCATATAGAACTGCTGATATTCCAGCTTTGAATGTTCATTGTTGTTAGACTTGCTAATCTGACAACATATCAAATATCAACATGCATACGATTGACCCGATGATTTGCGAGATTATTGGGATCTTTTTTAAAACGGGGGCCACATTTTTCATTAACGAAACACTTTGAAACTTGGAACACTGGTAGAATGTGTCATATAAAACATCTTTTTCTCTTAGTCTTCTTAAAAAAAAAAAATCCATAAATTATTCCATGTTAAAGTTGTCGTATTTCTGTAATTTCAACCAATCACTGACGTCCATTCAGCCGATATTCATTAAGTGCCGACTACATAAACAAACGATTCTGAAACAATTAACCCTAACCCTAACCCTAACCCTGGGGTTAGGGTTAGGGTTAGGGTTAGGGTTAGGGTTAGGGTTAAAGCAAATTTAAAATGAAAAAAGCAAATAAAACGATGGTATAGAGATTAAATACGCTTTACATCGCTTAATCAGCCAAAGGAGTAAATGTAAACAACTGAATACTTGTCAGTGATTGATTGAAATTATCGAAATAAGACAATTTTTTACATGAAATAAATTCGAATACAAAAATATTTTTCTGTTCTATAACACAAAATAGATAAGTATACGAAGTTTGAAAGTCTTTCCGTACCAAAAACACTACGTAAAACATTAATGAAAAATGTGTATTGTAACGTATTTCATAATCTTATAGACGTTGCACATCTTACATAACTGAACGCACGATGTTACATCACAATTAAATCGCTTAATGAAACATTGTAGCGTGCACATATAATCTATTCGTCTGTTTTTATTACATGCGTGTACATATGTATGTATGTATGTATGTTTGCCTGTGTTTGTCCCCCTACCTCTTGACAACCGTTGTTAGTTTGTTTACGTCCCTGTAACTTAGCGGCTTGGCAAAATAGTCCTATATAATAAGTACTAGGCTTAAAAGTAAGTACTGTTGTCGATTTGTTCAGCTAAACCTTTCAAGGCAGAGCCTCAGCATGGTTGCAGTCCAATGGTTGAAACAAGTAATATATATCAGAATTAACTATTTCAGTGAATATCGAACGATTTTTTTAAAAACTCACTTTTATTTATATTTGTTGTGTGTGTTGGCACTGCATCGCTTACGACGTCGAGGGTTCCAGTTGATCCGATCAACGGAACAGCCTGCTCGTGAAATTAACGTGCAAGTGGCTGAGCACTCCACAGACATGTATACCCTTAACGTAATTCTCGGGGATATTCAGCGTAACACAGTGTGACAAGGCTGACCCTTTGAATTACAGGCAGAACAGAAGCAGGAAGAAAGAGTGAGAGAAAGTTGTGGAGAAAGAGTACAGCATGGTTCGCTACCATCCCCTGCCGGAGCCTCGTGGAGCTTTTAGGTATTTTCGCTCAATAAACATTCACAACGCCCGGTCTGGGAATCGAAACCGCGATCCTATGACCGTGAGTCCGCTGCCCTAACCACTGGGCCATTGCGCCTCCACTA
>NC_068989.1:66945604-66947499 GCF_001194135.2 Octopus bimaculoides | reverse complement strand
ATGTCACTGGAAAAGAAGATATAAGATTTTGCCAGGTTTTTCTCTCTCACCAAGGTCATCAGCTGTCGAACGCCGAAGAAGGGAAATAACCCTGAAATCCGGATACGTTCGTGCTGCTGGTCGTGGTGAGAGGGATAACTCCCTTGGCAAACAGGACACAGTCGTGTGTCGATAAGCCAGCTGGAGGAGATGTCCTCCTGGGGCTAAAAGCAACAGTAACATCCACCCCTAGGGGTCAGCCACACTTAAGTGGCAATATACTACACTATATATATATATATATATATATATGTATACGAATGTATTGATTTATGACAGTCTTCTTTAATTGATATCTGCATAGCTGTAGAAATATCGAAACACAAAAGAACTGAGAACAGAACAGAGGTCATGTGATATATTTTGTTATCAACATGTCATGAATTTCGAAGAGCCTTGGCAATTAGCCCGGTTGATATAACCAAATTGTGAAGTTTCTTGCATAACCACAGTTATTAATAGCAATAGACATACTGTCTGTATATGGCCTCAATTTCAGCTTCATTAATGGCATCATTTCAGATTAATTTGTGGCTGCAACTAAGGATTCTAATTTACCTACTACTTGATTGATGGAATCGGCACCCGTCCAATCACAATCTTTAACTTATTGGTGAAAAATCGCATGAATACTGATCTAAAATACTCCACATATCCTGAAGTAGAAAAAAATCCAGTGCTTTTGTATATGAGTGTAGTGAGGATAGATTCACCTACCTACCTACCTACCTACCTACCTACCTACCTACCTACCCATCTACCCTACCTCCTTTTCTCTTTCTCTCTCTCTAGATCTATCTATCTATCTATCTATCTATCTATCTATCTATCTATCTATCTATCTATCTATCTATCTATCTATCTATCCATTTTCCTCTGTTGTGTATTTTAATATATACCTATGTGACTCCCCACATCCGCATACACACAAATGATTAAATCCTATTTGGTTTAAATCATATTATATCTTCCTATTTTGAGTCTTAGTATGCTGAATACAGCTCCAACGTATCTGGCTGTGCTCAAAGCAGTACGTGACGCCTGTGACATTAGTTTTCTGGCATTGATGTGTCTGCGAGCCCAGGTAGTGCCAAGAACCTTCAAAATCTTTAAATCTTTCTTGTCATAAAACAAAACTTTAGTCTTTATATTGGTTTCAAATTTTGGCACAAGTCCAGCAAGATCGAGGAGGTGTTAAGTGCTAATGACCCCAGTACACAACTGATTCTTATTTTGTCGACTTCAAAAGGATGAAAGGTGTTGTGTCGACGCCCCCAGGCGAAGAAGTATGATCTCCCAAGACATATAAATAAAGGTAGTCTGGCCGTGGTAGGACTGTTGAGTAGCAGTCGAGTCGCAGTTGTGTAGAGATCATCATGTATTGAGGTCTCTTTTTCTCACGTTTTGTTGCAACGAACTTAACCGTTTAAGAACGACGGTGCAGTGCTTGTAAATCTTGTGTAAAATACCGTTGTTGTTTGGGGTACTTTCAGCCCTCCCTTACTTCACACACCCCATATTTTTCAAATCTCTGTCTTCCTCTCTGTCTTTCTTTTCCCCTCCAATTCTGTCGTCCACTCTCCCACTCTCTCTGGTCACTGTTGGCTCCCGTTTACTACGCAATCAGGCGTGGCTCTGTGGTAAGAAGCTGGCTTCCCAACCACATGATTCCGGGTTCAGTCCCACTGCATGGCACCTTGAGCAAGCGTCTTCAACGATAACCTCGATCAAAGCCTTGTGAGTGGAATAGGTAGATGGAAACTGAAATAAGCCCATGCTATATATATATACATACATACATATATATATATATATATATATATATATATGTGTGTGTGTGTGTGTGTGTGTGTGTG